>NC_049980.1:13336747-13376469 GCF_000003815.2 Branchiostoma floridae | reverse complement strand
AACTTGGTAAAATAGAATCCTTCATAGATGAGTCTGGCATACCTAATGTACTAATTATGGGTGACTTCATACACGGCCAGACGGAACGTTTGCTCCTCTATTGTATAATTTTTGTCTTGATGGCAACCTACATATGAGTGACATAGAGATGCTTCCTGAGGACACCTTTAGTTACCTCAGCGACGCGCAGAGATCTACATCGTGGTTAGACCATTGTGTTTGCTCTGATTCTGTGCACCAGTGTATTTCTGAAATGTGTGTACTTTATGATTTTGTGTCTTCCGACCATTTCCCCCTTCGAGCTACATTGGACTAGCCTCTACCAGGCTTCGTGGTTTGGTGGTCTAATTGTAGAAATTGGTCAAATAGAGTAAATACTACGCTAGGGGAGTCAGCCGGCCGATTAGGGACATCTCCAAACCACACAATTACTATGCCTGTCAATCAGCTGAGTGCCATATGATGGGGCTATTAATGGGGGGATCTGAGTAGCCTGACGTGATAGCCAGGCCAGGTAGACAGGCCTGGTAGACAGCCCAGCTCTTTCATCGAACCCAAGCCATACTCTAGCACCGGGCGGATGAAAGATTTTGCAAGAGTTGCCGGTCATGTTATGGAGGTTATTACAAGTTCTTACAAGTCACAAAAGTTTTGCCAAGAGTTTTATCAAATTTCCTATAGAGTGTAGACCTTTACTTTGAGTTTTTTTTACCTTGGATTGCACTCAACTGACGCACGAGAAATTTTCATGTTGCCGGCTGCGCCATCTTGGTTATTTACGCCTGTTGGAAACCTCTCCTGGTCCTGGGTACTTTTACTGACTTTGTATGAGTACATGGGCAGACTTAAACCAAACTATAACATGAAAAACGACTGTTTGTGTATTTCAAAAAAGTTAGGATCTACTTCAGGGATAGATGGATGGATGACCCGTAAGGGGCGGCGCGGCATAACCCAGAACGATGAAGCTATCCTCCTAGAGGTGGGAGCAAAAGTCTCTGCCAGATATTCCGAGGGCCCCCTGTCGGCTACTATGAGGCAGAGAGATCCAGGCAGAGATACTCGAAATGGAAGAATCTCTTGAATATGGGGTAAGGAACTTTGTTTATTTGTGCATAACATGTCCCTTAATTTTTGCACCACATTATACTGAGTAAAATTACTTTCCTTGCGATGTGCAAGATACACGATTGTCACACTAAGTATTTTGCTTTAGGCCATAATGAAAATCTGTGCTGTGTCTACCCAAAATCAATTTTGTTCAGCCATTTTCAGACTACAGTAGGGGTGGGTACCAGTACAGAAAATTCAGATCCATGTCCGTTTCAGGTCCAGAGGATCAGGTCCGAACCTGAACCTGGACGGAATCAGGACGACTCGGACCATTACTAACTCGGCCCATTGAAAATCTGGTCAACTCGGACCACCCCCTGGTCAACTCGGACCATCCCCATGTACCACGGTCGGACTATTCCCATGCCGTTAACTAAGCTCACTTTGTAGAGTAGTCTTTGCCGTTAACTAAAGATACTTTGTAGATATTTTTGCCGACCGTATGGGACGATGTGTGCGAAGACACGAAAATAATATGTGACAGAAGCTGGCGTGTTATGCCGAACGGCGGTTATACCGGCTATATAGATACAGATGCAGACGCTGGTGTGTTACGCCGAACGGCGGTTATAGTTTATACCGGCTATATAGATACAGATACAGACATGTAAAAATGCCTCAACTTGTACTACGTGTAAATACTTAGATAGTTTGCCCAACCGTTTCATTTGTTCATCAGTATGATTTTGGTGGTCTTTGCCGTTAACTAAGCTCGCTTTGTAGAGTAGTCTTCGCCGTTAATTAAACTTTTTATTTTTGCCAACCGCATGTGACGATCATCATCATATCTTGCCGCTCCAAATCCCAATCCAACAGCGGGCCACTTCGTTTGCCTCTGATTACGTGATGTGTGCGAAGACATGAAAATAATATGTGACATGTAAAAATGGCTCAACTTGTACGTGTAATTAGTTTGCCCAACTGTTTCATCAAATTTTGATCATCAGTATGATTTTGGTGCCCTTTGCTCGAAATACTTTGTAGATACTTTTGCCGACCGGGGGCTGGGGGGTGGTACGACTTGACCCGGCAGATGGGCCGAGTTGACTGGGCCGACTTGGTAATGGTCCGAGTCGTCCGACAGTCAACCTGGACCTGATTCAGTATGTGAAAACTTGTGAATTAACAATACGTCAATTTCACTAAAAAGAAATCTGTTTGGTGGAGTATTCAAATTACACTGGCATTTTAAAATCCTACAAGGCTAGCTTCCTCTGTACAAGTGACTGTAAAACTTTGTAGATATGATTATAAAGTTTTCACTACGTCACTCTCTCGTTATTTTCTTTGACCGGTAAGCGCCAAAACGTGTGAATGCCTGATCAAGTACACTGTTTACAGGGCTTGAAATACCAACTGCATATCTATTTGCACTGGTCCATGTACTGGGTTTTATGCATAAATGTCCTATGATGTAGGTGATTTTAGTGGGACCGCGTAGCACAGTGGTATTGCGTACGGCCCGTGACCGAGAGGTTGCGGGTTTGAATCCAGCTGCGTGTCACCGATCTTGTGTCCTTGGGAAAGGCACTTTACACGACTTTCCTCACTTTACTCAGGTGAAAATGAGTACCTAGCTTCGGCTAGGGCCGCCTTCTGATGGAGGTCCCGTGTTCGGGGAGAGCAACACCCCAAGCACGTAAAAGAACCCGCCGCATGTGCGAACATGTAGCGGATCAAACCATTCCGGCCAAAATGGGGTAGGGAATTTCCCGAGCAGCCCTCGTAACCCCTGCTTCGCCTATTGGGTCAGTTTAAGTCCTCACTCATAGTGAGCAATTGGGCTGGTCTCAATCATGATGTTTCTGACCTAGGGTGAAGAGATGCTGTTACAGTTCCAATCATGTAACCCGTAACCTTGAAGTGGCCTTCAGGCCTTGTTACGTGGTGACCATTAAGTAGGTCAGAGGTCATCCCGGGCGGGCGGGAGGCCGATTTTAGAGCTCCATCACATTCCACTCTTTTTAGTTCTTTTTAGTTTTGTTTCCACACTCCATCCACACATCTTTACATCTACAAACAGCCGTAACATCAGCCTGAACTTTCTGGACCCCGGACGCTCTTGGGCGGCGCATTTTTAGTTCTTTTTCTTAGATTTTCTTAGCGCCCCCCTCCCCCGTCTCCCGGAGCGTGCTCGACGCCACCTTTGCCGACCGGTGAGACCGTTCCACTTTTATATACATTCTATAGTACTGTTCTCTATATTGTATATCCCATATTTACGATGTAATTTGCCCCCCACCAGCGTGGCGTTCCTCCTGTTGAGTAGGAGAGAACCCCTGCAGGTCAAGCATTATGACATGTTTCGTTACATTCTCAACCATCTTGGGCAGCATTCTACTAACAGCCCACTGCTTAGTGTTAATTGTAAACTCTCACCATGATCCCTCTCCCTTCACTCCCAGGCATGAAGGTATACCACACACCCTTAAACCATCCTTTAACAGTCCATTCCCGTTAACTCCCCTGCTGGACAACACATGTGCCAATCACCCCCTGAAGTTAACATTAGTCTCTATCTTTATTAACTCTAATGGTAAACTAGCACCCCACTGCAGACCTAAATTCACTCTGTTCAGCCTCACCCTGATAATCCTTCTGGCTGGAGATGTGGAGTTAAATCCGGGACCTAGGGCACCGAAGTACCCCTGCGGCGTATGCCATCGAGCCGTCAGGTGGGAAAAGGTGGACGGCCGGCATGCCATCTGTTGCGACTCATGTGATGTCTGGTACCATACTGACTGCATGGGTATGTCAACACCGGTCTATAATACCATCAACAACCCTAACGTGTCCTGGATTTGCTGCTCCTGCGGCCTACCTAACTTCAGCTCCAGCCTCTTCAACACTACAGTATTCGAAACTTCTAATTGTTTCTCTTCTTTTAACACCAGCACCTGTTCTAGTCCAGCAAGATCTATCGGCTCGCCTATCGCTACGTCTTCGCCTATCGGATATGGTATTACTCCACCGCCTCGCGACCGCACACATACCAAACCAGTCAGGACCTGTGTGATCAACTTTCAATCTATCCGCAATAAGGTACCTGAACTGCATGCATTTTGCGAAGCTGTGCAACCAGACATTGTTGTTGGCACTGAGACGTGGCTGGACTCGTCAGTGGGCAGCAGCGAAATCTTTCCGGACACGTACAATGTGTTCAGGAGAGACAGAGCTGGCCGGGGAGGGGGTGTGCTTGTTGCTGTAAAGAACAACATCATAGCAACCCACCACCCAGACCCGGACTGTCCCTGCGAGTTGACCTGGGTCCGGGTCCATCTGGCTAACAGTAAGTCCATCTACATAGGGGCCTACTATCGCCCCCCCTCAGCTGGTCATGATGATTTTGTAGCACTAGAAAGATCAGTGCTGCAAAAGCGGGCTAATAACAACAATGCCCACATCTAGCTAGCAGGTGACTTCAACCTGCCTGATGCGACCTGGAACCCTGAAGCTAATACCACCGCTTCCAATCCATCCACTCTCACTAGCAATTACATCAGCCTTGCCAATGACTGTGGTCTGGAACAAATGGTCTGTGAACCAACTCGTACTGTGGGGCAAACTTCGAACACCCTGGATCTGTTTCTCACCACAAATTCCACCTTAGTGGAGAGAGTCAAAATCTTACCAGGTCTCAGCGATCATGACATCCCGCTGATTGATGTTCAAGTAAAGCCCCAAACATCAAACTCAAAAGATCGGCTCATATACCTGTGGAGGAAAGCTAACATCGATGCACTCTAGCAGGATATGGCAACATACAGTCGAGAGTTTGCAGACCAGGCTCAGCACAACACTGCCTCAGAAAACTGGGAGCTGTTTAAGGCAGCCGTTAGTGGTGCTGCCAATAAGCATGTCCCCAGGAAAAAAGTGAGGCCACAATCCAACAAACCTTGGATAACTCCCCAGATTCGCAAAGCTATGCGTAAGCGGTCTGAACTTTTTTCCAAGGCTAGGAGATCCAACTCCAATGAAGCCTGGGCAAAGTTCAAGAGGTGTAGGAAGGGCGTTAAGCAGAGAGTTAGGAAGGCCCATAGGGATTATGTCTCCAATTACCTGGAGTCTAACATCGAGGATAATCCCAAGGCCTTTTGGAGCTATGTCAAATCCATCAGACAAGACTCTACTGGTGCGTCCGCCCTAAGACATCAGGGGGTGCTAACATCTGACCCCAAAGAAAAGGCTGATGCACTGGGGGCCCAGTTTGAGTCAGTGTTTACCAGGGAGGATAAGGTTCCTACCCTTGGCGAACCCAAAGCTCCAACTATCCCCTCCCTTAACATCACAGTGGAGGGGGTAGCCAAACAGCTCTCCTGTCTTAACCCCAGCAAGGCCACAGGACCAGACGGATTACCACCTCGCCTCCTGAAGAATGTAGCCGAACAAATTGCGCCAATATTACAGGTCATATTCTCCCAGTCAATATCCACGGGAGATGTTCCTGAAGATTGGAGAACAGCTAACATCGCTCCAATCTTCAAAAAGGGGGACAGAACCTTGCCATCAAACTATAGGCCGGTGTCTCTGACATCGGTCTGTGGTAAAGTGCTCGAACACATCGTGCACAGCCACATGATGAAACATCTAGACGCTCATGGCATTCTGTCCCCTGCGCAACACGGCTTCAGGAAGGGTCTGTCCTGCGAGAGCCAGCTGGTGCTTACCCTCCAAGACCTGGCCAAGAACATGGACCAGAACAAACAGGTCGATGCCGCGGTGCTTGACTTTAGCAAAGCATTCGATACTGTGCCACATGAACGTCTGCTGAGCAAGCTCGAGCACTATGGTATTTCTGGCCTCCTTCAGTCTTGGCTTAGGGCCTTCCTTACGGAGAGAACCCAGAGGGTTGTCTTTGACGGTGGAACATCTAAAGCTGTCAAGGTCACCTCTGGAGTTCCGCAGGGTACTGTGTTAGGCCCTCTGCTATTCCTGCTCTACATTAATGACCTACCCGATTCCGTAGACTCACATGTTCGACTGTTCGCTGACGATTGCTTGATTTATCGAACTATCAGCAAGCCTTCTGACGCACAAGGGCTGCAGTCTGACCTCGATGCGCTAACAGAATGGCAAAATCGTTGGCTCATGTCGTTCAACCCCTTTAAATGTCACATCCTCCATATCACCCGTAAAAAGCACCCCATCATAACTCAGTACTCCCTCTGTGGAGAAGCCCTTACCGGTGTTAAGTCCCACCCCTATCTTGGAGTACAACTGTCCGACGATTTGCGGTGGGACACCCATATCAACCACGCCACTAGCAAAGCTGGTAAGGTCCTAGGAGTCATTCGGCGCAACTTGACCCATTGTCCATCTAGGGTCAAGGCCACTTGTTACAAAGCGCTGGTACGGCCTCACTTGGAATATAGTGCCATCGTCTGGGACCCGTACACCAACAAAGGGATACAGGCGGTGGAGGCCGTCCAGCGCAGGGCAGCCCGAGTGACCCTAAATGACTACCGGCAGACTAGCAGCGTGACACAAATGCTTTCAGACCTGCAGTGGCGCCCTCTCTCCGAAAGGAGGAGGAACGCCCGCCTCACCTTTTTCTATAAAGTAGTCAACAATAATATTAACATAGACGCCAGCAGTATTCTGAAGCCTGCCCAAGGGCGCACCCGGGGTAGTCACGACTTCAAATATCAACACATATTTGCACGCACCGATATCTACAAACATTCTTTTTTCCCACGCACAATTCCCGAGTGGAATGCCCTGCCTGGCACGGTTGTAAGCGCTCCCAACGTTGAGCACTTCCGTGCCAGGCAGGCGGCCTGCCCGCCCTAACCCGGGAGCCTCAGCTCCCCCCCCTACTTTTGCCCCTCGCGGGGTCATTTGGGGGTATTCTATGTAGATGTAGAAGTAAAAAAAAAATAAATATGCAAGTTAGTGCAGGTAAAATTGGATTTGTGCAGGTATTTTTGGTGTCTATTTGCACTGGTCCATGTACTGGGTTTTATGCATAAATGTCCTATGATGTAGGTGTATGTGGATTATCATAAGCTGCATTAACTGTTACCACCTATCAAACGTAAAAAAAAATATATCAATGGTTCCTGCACAATTCTAGTATGATCCAATACTTCCTTAATTCAGAGTGGTGCAGGTAAAATTTTTGTCTGGTGCAGGTAATTTTCAATTCCCCCAGCTGTTTGTTTTGATAAACCTCTGGCAGTTTTCTGATAGTGATACCTTACTGGGTCTTTGGGGTTCTGAAAACTGTGACATTTTGACGAATTTCCAATGCATGTGTAAGGTTATCTCTGTTGTTTACATTGCTGGAGCTAGCAGCAGGCATTAAGCAGCTGAGCGGCCTCCCCAAAAGGCTATTTCCTGCCACAAAACCCGGTGTGCCGTTAGCATGGGAACCATAGCAGAAGTCCCACAACTTGTTTGCTTCATTATTGTCGCCTTTAAAAAGGGTGTAGTTGGAACTGAGGTATTTGAAATCGTCCACTTTGAAATCGGCCAGTTTGAACCTGGCCAGTTTGAAATTGACGTACTAGAAAATGGCGTATGTAGGAAAATGACCGTATTTGGAAGTCACCATGTTTCAAACCGGGGGGTTTCTGGAATCAGTACAATTCGAAAATGGTGTAGGTTTTTTTTACCTTGCGATAAGTAAATCAATTTAAAAATGCATGCTATTTTCTTCTATTTTCAAAGTTTATTACACATTTAAATTCACATATTTTTCATTTTACTTTTACTAGCAATAACTGATAGTTAATCAGGGGAAAAGGACAACAAATGTCAGCGCTATCACAATGCAACTGACCAGAACAGTAGGGGGGGGGGGGGTGCGGGGGCCAACCAGGTTTGACCGGTTGCTTCTCTCTCGCCACCAGCGAGTGTTAGGAATTGTCATTTAAGTCAGCACCGTCCGCAAAAAGGCTTTTGCAGACTAAATGTCTATATTTACGAGTTTGTCTGTCAACAATGATGGAAAGCACAAAATTTAAAGTTTTCTTGTGTTATCAACTGATCTTCGCGGCACACGCTCTGCACCAAGCCGGATACTTGTGAATTTTCCCGAGTGATTCAAAGCTTTGTTTTTTTAAACATTACGATTATGTCAGAAGTGGAGAACCTTTTGGGACAGACTGCCCAATGCCCGGTGTTTGGTAGCTATGCAACTGAGATGTGATGATGATGAGAAACTCTGTTTGGAACAAAATGGGGCGCTGTGTTTATTATTCAAGACATACTGTAAATGCAGAAATGTTTGCGGTGGATTAGTGTTCGCGGTTTTCGCGGTGACCACTTCACCGCGAACTTAAAACCATCGCGAACATTTTTCTATTATGGTATTAGACTGCAGTCTATGGTGTTACTGTGAACTTAAATCCACCGCGAAAAGTTGAGTAAGCCCCTCGATCTCTCTATCCCAACCTTTTTGCAGAATTTTATTTTTATGTTTTTTTCAACGTGCCAGTCCATTTTTTCTGAAAAAATCCAAGGAGCAACAAATAAAATTGATGTGGCCTAACAAATATTATATATTTTTTTTGTTTCTCATTTTTTACAGGTCTCTTTTGAAGAGAACCCAAAAAAGAAGGTGAAGGTCACAGCCAAAGATGTGCAGTTTTTCATCAAGGTGATTTTGTTCTTAGGTTTTGATTGATCATGACATTGAACTGACCACAGCTACTTTCAAGCCATGTGACACATTACATGTTGACAGTTGTATATATCAGAGGCGGCGGCAGGAAATTTCGTCTGGGGGGGCGAACTTTTACTGACAGAATTTTGCGGTACACGCTTACATAGCGCCAAAGGCGCTACCCGTTGTGCCGGAGGCGCGACCACCCTAGGGGGGTCCGGGGGCATGCTCCCCCGGGAAAATTTGAAATCTAGACCCTCTAAAACGGCATTTCCTGCGTTTTGACGGGAAAATTTTGCTGCCAGACTAAGCTAAGTTTGATGGCAATTCTGTTAGAAAGACACATGGTTTTAGCGAGGGCGATGCCCCCAAAATATTTTCACGATTTCGAGTGCCGAAGGTGCGAGCTGTCGCAAGGTTGGTCTTGGGAAATTTCGAAATCTGCACCCTCTGAAACGACATTTTCTGTATTTTGAGGGACAAATTTGGCTTGCAGACTATGCCAAATCTTATGCCATTTTTGTCAAAGAAAAAGATCTTTGAGGGCGATGACCTAAGCTACCACGCACAAATTTTCACCATGTCGTTGTGAGGGCCGGAGACGCAAGTCATCGCTGGGGAGGTCCGGAGAAAATTTTAAAATCTTGACCGTCTGAAACGTCATTTCCTGCATTTCAGTGGCACATTCTGCTTGTAAACTAAGCTAAGTACGATAGTACAATTTCTATTGGTTTAAAAGATTTTTCAGAGCAACGCTCCCGCAACATATTGTCCTGCGCCGAAGACGCAGCCGTCACAAGGGAGGTCTGGCGAAATTTTGAAATCGGGACTCTCTGAAACGCCATTTCTTGCATTTTCAGGGGTAAATTTTGCTGTTAGACTAGCTTGATTTTATGAAATTTCCATCATCAAAAAAATACACAAGGTTTCAGCTTGATTTTTTGGGGGGCGACGCCCCCCCAACATATTTTCTGGGGGGGGCGCGGCCACTGTATATATGTATATATATATACAACCCATATATACATCGCATACATCTATGTTTATGGTGTAATATTAAAAGTATTGAAAAATTCTCAACCAAGTAGTACTGTACCCTATCTGCAGCAGGTAAGCATTCTGATAAATATTGTATGGTGCCTTTTGATGATGTTTTTGTAACTGCACATTTGACAACCAATGCACAAAATTGATGTCTCGTGTCAGCATATTTACCATGAGAACTTTTGATGTGTGTGCTTAACACTATAACTGAAGGAGAAAACATGTTCAGCTCAAAATCGTGTGGTGTCCTCTCAATGACCTCAAGGTCGTTGACCCAATTTGGAAGCTTCTAGAACTTCAAGCGTTAAATATGTAACTGTCTGGGCAAACATGCAATATTAAGCTAAATAGTCTCTGACCCTTGACTACGGACGAAAAAATTACTCAACAATTTGCTAAATTATTATACCATACAACATTGGGCCATCTCCTTTCTCGGGGCTATCTATCCCCAACTCTTTTCAATCTCATCATCAAGCTGTGTAGAAGCTGTTTTTGTCCCAGCCATACCGCCCGTGGGGACGTGGCACGGGCGCCGAGGGATGGGGGCCACCTCCACGCCTGTCCTCGGGACGCCCGCCACGCACCCACAAGACCGACAAATGTTTTACGTGTGGTGAGGTTGGCCACTGGCGGTACGACTGCCCTCTCAATCCGAAGAAGCGGCGATGAGCCACAGACGGAACTGATAGACACACATGAACTCTAGAAGTTGATGAAATAGCGTGCGTAGCGACTTTGGTAGTGTAGTAGAGTACACCGGTAGCTAGTAAAAGAGTGGTGCGGAAAACGAAGATAGATCCCACCGGTCTTAGATAGAAATGTAGAAAACAAGGATAAAGAAAGAGTGCGAAAGTCGAAGTCTCAAGTAGAGTGTTGCGGAAAAGTGAAGATAGATCCCACCGGTCTCAGATAGAAATGTAGAACACAAGGATAAAGAAAGAGTGCGAAAGTCGAAGTTACAAGTAGAGACTGTTGTGGAAAAGTGAAGATAGATCCCACCGGTCTCAGATAGAAATGTAGAACACAAGGATAAAGAAAGAGTGCGAAAGTCGAAGTTTCAAGTAGAATAGTACAGGAAGTGAAATAGAGGCATGTACAACAGTCGACGCCTCAGGAATTTTTTTTACTTAAAGAATTGTGTTTCTTGCTTCATCTTCACACAATACAAGGTAGATAGATGATCATGAAAACACACACAGATCTTCAATTAAAATGTTTGCCTTTTTTACTAATCTTAATCTGCCACTTAATTGTATTGCAGCTACATTATTTTGTATAAATTATGTACCACTTCTTTCAGACTTATTTGAGGTACCAAATCTATCAACCCAATTATAATTTTTTTGTTCCACAATATCTTATTTACATACACCCAGTGTTTGAGACCAAAAAACTTGCTCAATAGAAATGACTGCCCTCAAGTATTCGTAGACTAGAAATAAAAGTTCACCAATGGAGGAAAACCCAGGGGGAAGATGATGTGTATCCAAAGACAAAATCCATCTATAAATCTTCAGGTCTATATATACTAGTAGGTCCATCTTAGAAAAGGATTAGACCCTCGAAAGGTGATTACAGATTGCAAGTACTGAGTTCTTCACTGTTGATATGGTTCCGCCAATGTTCGACAGTTCCACTGTTGTGATTTGAAGATAAGACATGGTCATGGTACTACCATTTCCAATCACAATCACGTACTAACTGCCCTGCTTTCCGTGTTGTGTTGTCTCCTCGCAAACGTGCAGGTTCGGAAAGCGATTGAAGGTACTCAGGAGGACGTGATGGAAGCATCGAAAACTCAAAAGAGGAAAACATCCGCCGACATTCGCATGTCAGACTTAGATCGTACTGAATCTTCTTCTTAGGAGGAGGACAACCGCCTTATGTCGGACAGTAGCGACGAGGGCGCGACAAGACAAGAGTTTCGTTTCACTGTGACAGATGTAGACGAGGAAGGCATAGAAGATAGCAAAGTATAGATGGACGATAAATATTCAATTGTAGGACAGTCTAAAAACTGTGATGAGTCTAGCCAGGCTCTTATTACCACACTGTAATGTTTACCCTGGGAGCCAGACAGGACCGGTTAGCTAGCAAGATTTGTTCGCGAGTTTTGTTCGGGGAGCCAAGGCAGTCAGCCCGCCAACCTCACATTAGCGCTCTGGGGGAGTTTAAGCCCGGAGGAGTTATTGCTACCCTTTCCCAGGGCAGGTGGACCTAATCGGGCTTAAACTCCCCAGGGCGCTAATAGGAGCTCGGCGGGCCTAATTGTCTTGGGCTACCGATTAACTGTCCTAGCCTGCCCGATCTAGGATGGCCCCCAGGGTATTAATGTTGTGCATTTCATATTTACAAATGTTAACATTACACACTTTGTAAGTCATGTTTAGCCAGTAACTCTTCCAACTTATGTGCCTCTGGTTCTAACTCCAAACTGAAAGGGCTTTGCTTTACTGGGTTAAAACATGTATGTGACATAATAGATGATTCAGTTGTAGTCCAACATGTTAACTTAAGCTAATCGCCATTGAATAACCCTGTATACACGTATGCCACTGTATGTTTTTGTGATAGTTCATAAGTTATCAATTTTATGCAACTGTTCAATGATATTCAGAATTTCAATATACGATATATTTGTTCATACACAGGGAAGAGACAATTGTCTGTAGTAGAGTATGATTCTTATATCTTATAGATGAAAGATAGATGAAAATGATCAGATGACATACTGTATGCATATTACAAAAGTAGTGAATTGATGATTTTTGTCCATCAGTGCTATTAATCATGGCTTTAGCTCTCTGAATCAGAGTTTTTGTTTTTATTGCAAATTTGTATCACATTTGTTTTGTTTACAGAATGTAACAAAGTAGCCTGAGTATCATCCTCCGTAGTGACCGCTGGCTCTCTACTTTTGCTTCCGTGGTTTAATAGCAAGCAAAAGTAGAGAGCCAGCGGTCACTACAGAGGATGATACTCAGGCTAGTAACAAAGTGTTGAATAATTCACTTATTGCAATGTTGTAATAAGAAGCCATTGGGCTATGTTCAATATGTGTGGATAAGTGCAAATACACAAAGAATGAAGTTCTAGATCTAGTGCCTAACTACATGTACATGTATATGGAAGTCTCATTGATGAGTGTTTTGAGTTGATTTTAACCCTTAAACTGCCAGAGTTTCAGCCCTATACAATTGCTATCAGTGCCAGGGTTGGCCGCTGACCTCCAAAAAGAACCCCCCGAACAAGGCCAAAGTCCCTTAAACTTCCGGGGTTTGTGAGCTACACGCCCGCAAAGCTGCTACTTCGGGGGAATACGCTATCCCGGATATAACCGGGAGCGGCACACAGGGCATGTATATGTGCACCGTATATATCCGGGTTTGGCAGTTTAAGGGTTAAGGTGAAGATTGGATTTCCATAGAGATGTGATTTTTGAAGGTCAGATCTAAAGAATGGTGTAATATTGACTCACTGGTCATTGTGAACGAAACTCAAAATTGACTGATCTAGGCCATCAAAAATATATTTCATCCAAATTATAAGAGACCAACACCTTGTTAAAGTTTTTGTATTGTTTACATGACATGGTACAATTGAGGTTGGATGGGCTATAGGATCTGTCTATTGTTCAAGTCAAAGCATGCCATGTCTTGCTTAGGAAGTCACAATGTACCAGTCAGTCACAAATTAGATAACAAAACATGTACCACACATGCAATGCAACACAATGACAAAAGAATGTACACAACTCAATGCAACATACCCATTAGTAGGGCTGGGTATCGGTACAGTGTACCGGTACAAAACCGGTTTTTCTTATTGGACCGGTCCAGAAAAACCGGACCTGAAAAAATTAGGTGGACCGGATGTTGGACCGATTAGAAAATTAACAGATTATTTTATCAGGCATTCACACGTTTTGGCGCTTGCAGGTGGAAGAAAATAACAAGAGTGAAGTAGAATAGAGTTTATAGTAATTTCTACCACGTTTTACAGCCAATCGTACAGGTGCAGTTAGCGTTGAAGGATTTTAAAACGCCAGTGTAAGTCTAATACTCCACCAAATAGATCTCTTTGTAGTGAAATGGACCATTGATATGAGTCATACTGCATCAGGTCCAGGTTCAGGTCCGGACCTGGACCTGATCCTTTGGACCTGAACCGGACCTGTACCTGAATTTTCTGTACCGGTACCCAGCCCTACCCATTAGTGATATGACTAGCAACGCAATGATGTTATTTTATTTCAGACAAAAAATCTTGTACAACTGTGTGTTGGAGAATTTACGAGTTGGCCCCTGTTGGATGAAAAAAATCATAGTTTTTGTGTAAACATGATATGAAAGTGTCACTTACAGTCTTTTTTTAGCTGTTTGTAGTTTGTACAGACAGAGGCATGTATAGGCTTCTATGCCAAATGTATCAAATACTGTACAAAGTCATTTGAAAACTAGAAAGGCCGACATTTGCTTGAGAGCAAATACAGCATATTTCAGCCATCTCCCTCCCATGCAACAATAGGCAGTTCCAAAATCATCCATGTGTGAGAAGGAACACTTCTGCTTAAAAATCACTTTTACTAAGCACAGTTTTGCCCAAAAAAGAAATTACCCCGCGCAAGAATGGACTCTTTCAGTGCACCCCATTGGAATTTGTCCAGAAATACTCCCGCTGAAAACATGGCCTTTGAATAAGAAACCCAGTCCAAAATTGAACTTAGCAAAAGAGGTCCCCCGTGCATGAAAGGGTAAAATAGACCAATCTAAAAACACTTTTGCTAAAAATGGAATTTTGAATCATCACCCATCCAAAACTGAACTTGAAAAAGTCCCCCTCCGTCCAAGAATGGATTCTTCCTGTGATACCCTATGTAAAGTAAACCAGTGGAAAAATATATCCGCTAAAATAGGAATTTGACATAATCATGGAAGTCCAAAAATGATTTTTTGGGGGGTAAAAATGCCCCCCTCTGTGCAAGAATGGACTATTCCAGCATATCCCATGTAAAATTGTAAAATTGCAAAATAGACCAGTCCAAAAACACTCCCAATGAAAGACTTTACATAACCACTATTCCAAAGATGAATTTAAAAAAAATTAATCCCTCCGTGCAGGAATGGACTCTTCCAGATAACAGGCTCGCTGATTGGCTGTCGTAACCTACACAGAATATTGAATCAGCCTACACGAATGGTTGCCAAATAAGTTTTTAATTAAGTTTTATAGACATGTGAAGTCTGCAGGTGGGGGTCAACGACCTTGAGGTCATTGACCTCTGGCCATTGGAAAATGACCAAAAAATCCCAAAATATATCATTTTGAAGTGGTTTATTCCAAAAATTATGTATGGATCATTTGAATAAATATCTAGAGCACCCCTTTACCAAATTTCAGGTCATTTGGTTGTAAAACGAGGGTACAGGAGCCAAAAATGTCCTATTTTTGTCAGAAAATGGCCTAAAAATCGTAAAATTAAGCATTTTGTTGTACTGTATTCCCAAATTGTTATTGGATCCATGTGCGTATATGTGGGGGGCACTCCTGTAAGAAAGTTTAGGTCATTTGGTTGTAAAACGAGGGTACAGGAGCCTAAAATGTCCCTTTTTGTAAAAAAAAAAGCCAAAAATCACAAAATTAAGCATTTTGTTGTACCTTATGCCAAAACTGTTATCAAGTCTGTGTGGGCATATGATCAAAGCATCTCTGTACCAAATTTCAGGTCATTCGGCTGTAATAACAGGGTACAGGGAGCCAAAATATGCATAAAGATTGTCAAAAACCTCAATAAAATCATTTTAAAGGCAGATATGAAAAAAAAATTAATAAACGTCTGGGGGTATTGACCCACTCTACCTTTGTGCCAAATTTCAGGTCATTCGGTCCAGGAACGAGGGAGATAACGTGTTTTGAAGATTTGACAGGAGAAGAAACATTACGAATACAATATATTTCACCTTACCTATGGTATGGCTGAAATATAATTATATGAGATCAAGTAACTGTAGAGAGATGCTGTTAATATGTAAAAGATAGCTGTGAAAAGCTTTGCCATAGGTTAGACACTCTACTGACCCTTATATATGTACAGTGTATGTAAAATGCAACTTTCTTACCAAACTTGCACAATAGATGCAACTTCTTTATTTTCATAATAAAGACTTTTCATAAAAGATTTTCTGTCATGATTTTGTGGGACATTGTAAATATTATTCAAGAATATCATAGCTTTGGGAATTCAGAATATCCAAGGAGGTTCTATTCAAATAGAACATCCAAGTAAAATTGCCTTATATAACTATTAAAATTACTGAAATGAATATACTTTGTATGAGAGAACTTTTTTGCAAACTTAAATGATGATAAGGCCACTCCAATTCTTGGTTCTCAGATTTTTTCCGAAAAATATTGAGGCGGTCAGTCGAAAAAAAAAAGAAAAAAAAATTGCAAAAAGTCTGGTGAACTTAGGCCACACCAATTTAATTTCTTGGTTCACGGATTTTTTCATAAAAAATATGGAGCGAGAGGGCGAAATAAAAATAAAAATTGTAAAATGGTTGGGGTAAAGGTAACAGCTAATCCAAAACATAAAGAAAAAAAGTTTTCAGCTTGAAAAAAGTTCAAAAACACTATTATTGTACAGTAACAGCACCTGTACCCACACTTTAAGGAGCTTATGATATAAAGGCCAATTTGCTACACCAGGAAGCTGGTGAATGGTTTAATTAATGGTGAAAATTTGCTGAGTGGTAATTTTTATTTTTATTTTTTTTTCCAAAAAATAGGAGCGAGCGAATCCGTGAACCAAGACATTAAATTGGTGTGGCCTTATGTAACACAAAAAAAACATGGTTAGTAGTCAAGTTTTCAGCTTTTCATGGCATGATTTATCCGATGAATCTTTTCTTTTGATTTTATACCACTGTTCTGATCATGTGACTGCAAATAAGCGCTCTGATTGGTTTATCAGCAGTATGTGCCCCTGGAATGGGGTTTTTTAAAGGTCTGCAATAGCAAAACCTATATTATTTTTCTTGGGACTACATTTTTTTTTTCCAAATCGGAAAAAAATGGGTCGGGAAATCTGAGAACCAAGAAATTAAATTGGTGTGGCCTAATGCAGAAACATAATGTTTACAACTTATACAATATTTAGAATCATATTGATGGTACATGTACAAAGGTTTAATGAATGGTGTCAAAGTCAAATTGGAGACAGCTTGGAAAATGCTACATGTACATGACTGTGTAGTAAATGCACTATAAAATAAGAGGAAGTATGATGATGAAGTATACATCAATATGAAAATTAATATAGTGCATTTCTTAACAATTGATATCCAACTAGATTGCATCATTCTGGAGATCAGTTGAGGTACATTTTGTATGTTATGTATTTTACTGACCCCATATTCAAATCAGTTCTAATCTCATGTCTCTAGTCTTATCTCTTGGTACAGTACAGTTTGTGTATCAATGATTGTTACATACACTATTTATACATTCTCTGCATTTCATGTATTGTTAATATGCTACATTGCACTTCACACTGTCTTATTCCTTTTCCATGATATTTGAAGAAAAGATTAACACTGTTCAAATTGTATCCAAAGGCACTATAAGTGCTCAGAAGGCATTTGAATACTATGATTTACATCAAGCTCACTTTTTACTCTGTGACTGGAGGGTAACCTCCAGCGACAGAGTCTTGTTTTATTTTGGGGTCAAAAGCCTTACAAATAACATGAAGATTCGCTAACTTTCAGAGTCATCCTGTTTACAAACTAGCTAATGCCTTGTATACAATGCCCTTCCCTAAATTTGTAAAAGTGCAGTATCTACAAACAATTAGATCATCTACCTTAAATTACAAAATGACTCAGAATACAAGGTAGAAGAAATGTAGTATGTGAAAACAATGAATAGTTTTGCATCCTTCATCCAGGAAGTGTAGTGGCACCTTAATCTACATTTTGTATTTGAGGTCATTTTTCCATTTAGCCCTGCAATGACCTCAAATAAAGTATGCATCCCATCTTGCAACATATTTTCAATTTTGAAAAGTTTAAATCGTGCGCACTTTAGGGTTTACGGAAAAGCCTGGGCCCAGCAGGCTAGCCTGCAGGCTAGCCAGGCCACCCTTTTTGGGCCCCAAGGCTATTGATGAGGTTTGACCCATCAATAGATTTTTTAAAACCTACAACTGGGTAACCGACAATTCCAGTGCATGCAGGGTGCATTTGACAGAAGGTAACAGTTTGTTCATATCTATGGGGGATTGGGGTTCAATGGTTTACAGCAATGAACAATCAACATCAACTACTGTTACTTCAAGGATTATTAGTACATTTACTTTTCCTTTGACTATATACTGGCAGTCATTCCTACAATACTTATAGTGGCTATCAGTAATTGTCCTGCATGAGAGAAACGAATAGCACAAACAACACTAACGTTACACGTCATATTATACACCCCCCTCACATACAATTGACACATATAAACACATAACATACATCCATTCCTACATCCATGCTCACTGACACTTGATGTTTGAGACATCTGTTTCAAATTTGATGTTTTGGCAAACAGCCCCTATCCTAGAGGACCAACTGTTGTCTTGGGTTACCACTGAGAGGCACTGACCCAGTTTTTCTACAAAGAAATTTCATGTACAAACACACACACAGTGACACACACTCTCATACATGCATGACATCTGTTTTGAATTTGATGTTGTACGCTATCATTTCCTGACCCATCCTAGTATTCTTTATTCATTGCAAGCCCAGCAATATGATCAACTGTTACCTTTCCCCATCCCTGCCCCATCCCACCCACAGCTGGGATTGTCATTGACCCAGTTTTTTATAAAAAAAAAACTTCAGCTGCGCTGGCCAAACCCCATGCATAGCCTTGGGCCCCAGAAAAGGTAGTCTTTCAGGCTAGCCAGCCCAGCTCCTGGGCCCAGGCTTTTCTGTAAACCCGCGCACTTTATTTGAGAAAATTCAGTAAGTCTGTGCAGCACTGCAGACAGCCTCTGTTTTTGATGAAACAGGGGCATTACAAAGAAAAACTTCTTTGTCAGGGAGGAGAAGAAACTGGAGACTTTTATCACATCCACATAAAAGTCCACCAGTGTCTAGTACATTTTCAACTGTTCAAGCATTGTGTGAAGTTTCATCTTGATACAACTACGCGACAAAAAGTTATGAGGATTTAAGCGTTTTAACATAGCTACACGCGTGTCACATGCCTTAAGTTACCTGAGAACCATGCAACAGTTCACAGATTGACATGTGCCTCCAATGAGGAGTCGACAGTGCTTCCATTCAAGCTCTGACACGTATGACCTGCACTGGCCATTTTATGTGGTGCATGGTGCACACTAGGCATTTTTGTTTGCAGGCTCATGATATACATATAGAATACAACACGGTGTATTCCGTATCACCCGAGGTTCCAGCCCGACCGTGGGAGGGCTGGGACCGAGGGTGATGCATTTATGTCAAACCCACCTGAGAAAACCTGTTTTGATGCTAAATTTGCCAGAAGTTGAAAAATTTTATGCCCTCGAACAAATGTGTTACAACAGCAATGTTCCAACGTCAAATCAGGTATTCGAATTGCAGACCGTGCAACACTCGGCACGCTCGAAATGGTTTGATTTGCTCGAAAGAAGCCTGTGTGATACAAACTTCGAGCCTATGTGATACGGAAAATCATCACATGGTCCGTAACACCCGTATCAAACGGGTCACAGGTATGACCTAAATCTTGTTACATGGCTCAGCAGAATAAAGGCTGGGCTTGTCATGATGGTACCCACCAAAGACGACAAAGCGATCGTCATCATCACAGAGAGCAGAGACAGAGGAACTCGACACATATGAGTCAGGCACCCCCTCCATGTGCACCTCTGTCAGGGTATATTGGGCATCATAGATCTTAAGTGAGTGAGAGATCTTAAGACACATTACATCGGAGGCTGACAGTCTCTCTGAAGGGCAGTGACCACAATAGGTGATACCTGGTCCAGCTAGCACCACAATGGCGGATGATGTAGGGATCCATGCCGATGAATGGTATGCTCTTGGGACCAGTGGTGGTAAAGGCAACTCTGCCAGTGTAGCATTGTCATATCCAGGGAATAGAAGTAGCCATCCCGGCAGGTTTGCGCGCATGTCCCAAATCCTGTGTGCCTTGACAGCTCCATCCCTCCAAACAATGGCATGTGTGGTGCTGATAGCCACTAAGGTGTGCCCCATTCGAATCTGGGACATGGGATGCCGTCTTGTCTCTCCCCTGGGAGGATGGAGACCTTTGTTGCGATGGTCTTTGTTGAGATGGAGAGGTCAACCTGCAAACACCAATATAAAAAACATTACAGTAGCTTCACTGTTTGGTTTCAAGGTAAGGTAGTACTAGTAGTAGCCTTTTTGTTATACTGATTATTTCTGATCTCATTGCAATGACTGTCAAACTATTAGTTCATGATGGTTGAGATTAAATTGTGTTACACCAAGCTTTGATTGCCGTGTCATCACTTTCATAAGACAATGTCATTTGTGGACATTCAATACACATTATCATATAGCCAGGCAGCGCGGACCAATCAGAAGGCCCCGTTCCACGTTGGTTATAATCACCAGGTGTATTTTGCCAGCCAGTAGGTACCCGTTATGAGTAATGAGGCTGTTTAACGTGGTCGAGGCACCTCCTCGAGCACGGGACCCCCGTTTTACGTCCCTCCCGGAAGACGATTTCGTGGAAAGCTTCGTGAGGCTACAGCAATCCAGACGTCCTTGGTTGGTCTCCCATCCAAGCACTGTCCGGACCGCGCGTTGCTTAACTTCCGAGATCGAGGGATCGGGTGTACCAACGCGCCACGCGGCCGTAGCTATGACGCCGTAACACATAGATTCATACGAGCGATCGCTGTTGTTGTTTATATCCGGGGTATTCGACTGTTGGTGCGTACCAGGACGTCAGTAGATTGGATTAAAAATTGATATTCAAATTAGTAGATCAAATTACTGTTTAATATGTAAATCAATATTTTGCCAAACACCTGCTTTTTGCCTACCACTGCGTCACCGTGGCATCATCGCGATCGCTCGTATTGTCATTTTTGTTAGGGGCCTAGGCCTAGGGCAGGATTAATAAGGGAGAAGCTGCCACACACCACAGTAAGATCTGTGCCTAGAGCAATATCACCAGACTTCTTCCGGCCGCTTCGAGAGCTTTCAGCTATATTATTATAGAGATTTGAAAGTCGGACCCGCCGGCCGCGGCATGTTTTGGCAACTTTAAATTCGCCGGCAATGTGCGTATGTTTTGGTCTCGCACTGATATTCTCGCGAGAATGTGAACGAGAGATCCGAAATTTCCCATGAAGCATCGCGCACTGACCACTGACAGTGAGTGAGTTTGTCGCGGGGAATTTAAGATCTGTGTAGTCACCCTCCTGTCGTACATGGTATCTCTTCTTACTCCAACATAAGTCCAACCTTGATTTGAACGCATTCACGGACTCTGCCTCTACTACTTCAGCCGGCAATGCGTTCCAACTTTGAACAGTCCTGACCGCAAACGACTGACGGCGCACCAAGGATGGCCTCGGTCATATGCGTCCCTGGCGTAAGTATCATAGTGAACTATAATTTCTAGTCTAGTATCAAAGTCTCTCGCTGCCCTCGCCACAAACGAGTTCTTCTGTCTCTCCGTATGGCTGTCTGGTATTTTATACGGCTTTCTACGTCTCAGATATCGAGGTTCCTCATTTGGTTGAAGGAAGACGAGTCAAGGAAGACAGACGGCTCCGCCATCTTGGTTGCAAACCTCTCGTGGTACTTTTACTGACTTTGTAAAAGATATTTCTGGAAGACAACGGAAACTATTGCTACAAGCTGTCTGAAAATGCTTTCCAAGTAATGAAATATACACTCAAGTTGTCCCTTAGGATTCAAAACGAGAAAGATGTAATGTTTCTTCAAAATTTCTGCAAAAAGCATGATGGGGACATGTTCTGACGGGGAAATTATGACGGGGAAAATATTATGTCCAGAAACCGTGGCAGGCGTGTGCAGTCATGTGAGGGATCTTTCAGAATCTTTTTCAACTCGCGTACGTAGAGACGCCTACCTTCGCCTTGACTCAAGGGTTGGCAGTTGGTTACAGGGTAAGCCACATATCTTGAGGCATGTCTTTTGAACTTTTTCCATCATCTGACAAACCTCGCGGGAGACCGCCCCAGACAGGGGAGCCATACTCTAGCACCGGGCGGATGAAAGATTATGTAAATTTGCAAGAGTTCCCAGTCATGTTATGGAGGTTATTACTAGTTCTTACAAGTCACAAAAGTTTTGCCAAGAGTTTTATCAAATTTCCTATAGAGTGTAGACCTTTACTTTGAGTTTTTTTACCTTGGATTAGGCCATACCAATTTAATTTGTTGGTTCTCGGATTTTTTCAGAAAAAAGTTGGAGCGACAGGGCGAAAAAAAAAAAAAAAACTTGCAACAAGTCTGTGTTCAGGTCCAGAGTTTCAGGTTCGTAATTCCGGACCTGAACCAATGGTATATGATGATAATAATAATAATACAGTGGAATTCGCTTATTTGGATAGCTCATTTGTCAGCGCATTTTATCCAATAGTCCGAAGTATCCAACAGTCCGAAGTTGGGCCACTTAGGCCCGAAGGGAGCCGGGAGGGGGGCCAATATAGGATTACTACTACGCAAGACACAAACACTACACACACGATACGGAACTTCATTTACAAAAGACCCACAAAACTTTTTAATCAGACATTTGTTTATCTAGAACAATAGCAGTAGTTAACCTACAGTACTGTTTTGAATGAATGGAACGTCAACTGTTTGAATCTATAACATCATTAAATAGCCAGCAAAATATCGAACAGATTCCAGTTACAAGCTTTACATAATTAAATGTTCCGATATTGTACAATTTACGTGCGGTGATAAATCTAATAAAGATTTTTAAGTCGGTGGCTAAATGAACACGTAGAAAAATACGCTTGACTCGCACTGCCGAGGGCATAACTAAATGTACCACAACAAAGACAAACACAACTCCGCTTGTATCGGCGGGAAAAAAATCATGTTGATTTCTTAATTTTGAGCAAAATGACGGTACGTATTGGAGAGATAAACTCTTCACCTTCTTATTTACATCTTGTGTCCACAAATTACGCTGAAATTTCAAACTCGACGCCGTCTTTCGCGGTGGAAGACGGAAAAAATCACTTTCAAAACATTTAAAATGGCGTCGAAGCGTGGGTTGAGATATCCCACCATTCAATGCGGCTTATTGCAACATCACAGTTCATTGACCCTGTTGCGTTACGTGCGCTGCAAAAATCTACGTAGCGCGGCCGAAATCAGCTCAATAATGAGACAGTGGCTATGTAAAACACATTTTTTGTTGGGTAAACCAAGTTTAGACATTGTCTGAAGGCGAAATATGAACTCAAAAGCGTGTTGACATCCACCCGTCATGCCTTGCGGCAACCTACCAAAATGGCGCCTGACCAAATGTTCGCGCGCTTCCACAGTGGTATCGGCAAGATTTTTGGTGGAATCTACCTTTCTTTCGGTTCTTTTCATGATTTTATGCCATCATACATACAGTTGTTGGTTAATTTTGGCCTCATTTTGTAAGTTCTAGCGTATATTTTCCCATTTTTATTCGATATAAGTTGACGTAATCCTATCCAAAAACCCGAAGTTTGAGATGGCGGGTTATCCAATTCTGCGATGTCTTAAACAATAGAATGAATGGCAAATGGTTTGGGATTTCGCAATTCTATACAATTACCCGAATTATCCAAATAGGCGTAATACGAATAATTGGAATCCACTGTAGTAATAATCTAGTGTATACATATATGTGTGGTAGAATACTTATCCAGTTGCACTTACATACAAAATTTGTTGGCATACACTTTACATAGAATTTCAGCAATACAAATGCAAAATTATGTGCAATCAGTATTACTTTAAGTATTCACAGTAATAGCGCTGTAGTAATGCTTAGTAATAAAGACAAAAACAGAGTATTTCAACACACACAACTTTTAAAAACCTTAAAGAAGGTTGAAAAAACTTTTTCAGCATAGCATAATGTCTAATGTAGCAACAACAACAATAAATTGACTTAATTTCACAAAAAAAAATAGATAGTGCCTGAAACATCTCTTTGTGAAAGCTGCAGTTTGAATAAAAAACGCTTGATGGCGTTAGTGTACTCATACATTAGTGTTCCATATATGGCAGCCCTTTCCAAATATGGCAGCATTCCATATATGGCAGCATTCCATATATGGCAGCCACTTCCAAATATGGCGGCAGCCATTTTGTTAATTCTTCACGGCAACATTTGCGTCTTTTTCCAACACAAATTTCACGATCTATGGATGGTTTTCGATGATTTACAATATAAAGGAGAACAGTAGCAGGTGATAGTTTTTTTGCAAGTCCAGTACTAGTTTCAGAAGTTCTGTTTATTTTCAACTGAACCGAAGTTTGCTTCAAGTCCAGCAACTTGTGTTACCGGAACTTACACGGGGTTGTGGCAATTTAATTTTTTTTTTTTTAAATTGGGAAAAATAGAAGCGGCGATTCCGAGAACCAACAAATAAAATTGGTATGGCCTTACTGGCACTCAACTGACGCACGAGAAATTTTCATGTTGCCGGCTGCGCCATCTTGGTTATTTACGCCTGTTGGAAACCTCTCCTGGCCCTGGGTACTTTTACTGACTTTGTATGAGTACATGGGCAGACTTAAACCAAACTATATTGCTATATTGCATAGATCAATCCCTTTCATATCCGTATAGTTGCATGACACCTTTTAATTATTGATTATCTTATTGTATTATATTGTATGAATTCTTTGTATGTTCGTCCATATTTTTGTAGGGTCTGCCGCTACCAGCCCAAAGCTGCCTAGGCAGACCCTTGTAATGACTTGTCTCATCGTCAATAAAGAAAGAAAGAAAGAAAGAACTATAACATGAAAAACGACTGTTTGTGTATTTCAAAACAGTTAGGATCTACTTCAGGTAGGGCTGTGTACCTAAACAAATTTCAGGTACACCGTACAGGTATCTCAGTGTTTCCGCCAGAGGGGCGTCCACCCGTCCATTGACGGTCTCATTTCGTTTTGGACGGCTTGAACGCAAACAGAGGCCGTCCTCATAAAAAAAATGCGACCCACATTTTGCCGAGAAATCTGTACAAAGTCGATAAATGTAAACCGCAGTTTTGTGTTTTGTATTGAAGCTAGACGCTTGGGGACGCCGTCCACAGTCAGAAAGCCGCTTACTGTTTGTTTTGCTATTGTTATGATTGCTGACAATGTGTGTCGGCGCCCTTTCGCATACGATAATCTCATTAAAACCCGTTTTTCAAGGTCTCAGTTATGCGAATTTTCCCTGCCACATTTCGAAAACTTGGCGGTAGGTCGATCTCGCTATTACACTACAAACTAATAGTTGTTATTGGGAGAAGTAACTTAATAAGAAAACACACTAACTTTGTCTAGATATTAAAAACTTTAGTCTCTGTTTTCATCATCAATCATCGTAAACAAAACAAAACACGATGATCAGAAACATGTGCCCACCGGGTGCTTGGCACGGGAAATCCAAGACCTCTTTCAAGTTCGTTATCGGCAACACAGCGGAAAAATAAAGTGTTCACATAAGAGGTGATGGACGTAAAAAACATCAAGTATAACTTTGGTTCCTTTTTATATGAGTTTTGAGCCCGCAAAATCTCCGAAAACGGCAGAAATTTTCGGGATAAATACGCATCAAAAATGGCGGTCGGTAGTTGTTGTGTATCCTAGCCAATCACAGCGCTAGTTTCCCGTGACGTCGCTAGCTTTCCCAGATCTCGCGAGAAGTCACCACGTGAGCTTGTTGGATTTCGGCCGCCATTACGCTCACTGTCGCCGATAGACGATGTTTTTCGTCATTTCTGAACGCAAATTTCTCGATCTATGGAAGGTTTTAGATGATTTATAAGTATACTACAACATAAAAGAGAATATATACAAATGCTTTCTTTTTTGAAAGTCCAAGAACCGTTTCTAGAACTTTTTAAAAGTCGTAGTACCCGTTCGGTGCGGCATACCGGTACGCGACACAGGTCATAACACTTCGGCACTGAACTTAATCGGACGTTAGTTGTTTTGTTTTTTCTTGCGATAGTTAACCATTAACTTTTGAATTAATTTTCGTGATTTTACAATTAAGTTTAATTTTCGCGGTTTTACAATTAAATTTAATGTTCGCGGTTTTGCAATTAAATTTAATTTTCGCGGTTTTCGCGCCCCAAGGTGGACGGCCTCCCAGCTGAGTTCTGGCGGAAACACTGGGTACAGGTACAGGTACACGGGTTTAGGTACAGGTCCGGACCTGCACCTGTACCTAAAAAAGTTTAACCAAGTATATGTAAGTTAAACATGTAGCTAACTGTCTTTTATAGTGATAAATTGTTATCTATATATGAGGAATTACATATTTGAATCTCAAAACAATTTCGTTGCAAGTTTTCTTAAATTTCAATCGCAAGATTATTACCATTGTCATAATGTTGATTCGTGATTAACTTGTCCAGCAGTCTTAAAAAGTAGTGTTTAATAGTGATTTAGTGTGTTCAGGTACAGGTACACAGATGTTTAGGTCCGGACCTGTACCTAAACAATTTTTTAGGTACGGTACAGGTACGGGTATTTAGGTACACAGCCCTAACTAAACTTATGTTGGGACATTTACGAGCGATTCGGGCCGACTGGAAGTGTAATCACTCGGCCTATGGAAATAAGATATTTCTGGAAGACAACGGAAACTATTGCTACAAGCTGTCTGAAAATGTTTTCCAACTCCAACTAATGAAATATACACTAAAGTAGTCCCTTAGGATTCAAAACGAGAAAGATGTAATGTTTCTTCAAAATTTGTGCAAGAAAGAAGCATGATGGGGACATGTTCTGACGGGGAAAATGAATGACGGGGAAATGTCCAGAAACCATCTGTAGTTACCCAGCACGTCTCGCTACAAGCAGGTAATTATCTCCATGAAAAATGGAGATATAGTTTTGGGTGTGTCTGTCTGTGTGTTTGTGTTTCCGGATATTTGTGGTCAGCATAACGGGTGTGCCTAAACGCCACAAACGACCACAAACGACTCAGAAACACCACAAACGACCACAAACGACTCTAATATTGGTGTATATGGGTCAAAAACCTTGTGTGGCGCTCTGGAGACATTGTTTATACATTTATGAATTTAAAAAATGCAGCAAATCCTACGTATTCACCAATTATTTCGAGATAGTCCGGTTTCAAATTAAAGTAATTCTTAGCCACCATGTTGGATCGTGCTTACTTGCATTTGAGGCTAAAAATCACTTGGTTACAAGTTGGTATACAAGTTTTACAAGTTGACAATGATAGAATTGTGGTATGCTGTAATCTATGAACCAACAGGGTCAATAGTTTTATCGTCCTGTCGTCTATGGAGCCGAGAACTTCCCCATACAGACTCTTAGCACGGGCGATCCAACATGGCGGCAAAGAATCGCTTCGATCTTGAAACCGGCGGACTAACTGGAAATTCCTGGTGAATACGTAGGACTTGCTGCATTTTTTAAATTCATAAATGTATAAACAATGTCTCCAGAGCGCCACACAAGGTTTTTGACCCATATACACCGAATATTAGCATACATGTCCAGAAATGGGTGAAATGTACGAAGTTTGGATCAGCCTACGTCACACGTAATTTCCGACAACTTCTAGCTTCCGACAACTTCCGACAACCGCTGTCGGCAAAGTTCGGGAAACGTCGACAATTATCTGTGACGTAGCTACGCTAAGTTCGTACATGGGGCGGACCTAATGTACGATGTACGATGTTCGAAGTTAATATGTTTTCTACTTTGTGGGTTTTGCTAAGTTCGTACATGGGGCGGACCTAATGTACGATGTACGATGTTCGAAGTTAAGATTTTTCTATTTTGTGGGTTATGCTAAGTTCGTACATGGGGCGGACCTAATGTACGATGTACGATGTACGAAGTTAAGATATTTTGATTATGCTGTGGGTTATGCTAACTCTGTACGCAGCATTTTATTCTACTTTCACCTGTCGCACATGGTAAATGTGAAACATGTAGAATAACGATGTTTTGTCTGAAAATAATGAAAATGCAACATGTATTGCATTTATCTTTTGTTGAACATTTATTTTTGATAATTTACAAGGTCAGCAGTCCTGCTCTCTCCAGTTTTCTCTCTTCTCGAACATTGTGTACGAACTACATCAACCCTGCCCCTCTGTACTAAGTTAGATTTTTTAAGTTCGTACATCGTACATCGTACACCAACCCTGCCCCTATGTACTAAGTTAGATTTTTTAAGTTCGTACATCGTACATCGTACATCAACCCTGCCCCTCTGTACTAAGTTAGATTTTTTAAGTTCGTACATCGTACATCAACCCTGCCCCTCTGTACTAAGTTAGATTTTTAAGTTCTTACATCGTACATCGTACACCAACCCTGCCCCTCTGTACTAAGTTAGATTTTTTAAGTTCGTACATCGTACATCGTACATCAACCCTGCCCCTCTGTACTAAGTTAGATTTTTAAGTTCGTACATCGTACATCAACCCTGCCCCTCTGTACTAAGTTAGATTTTTAAGTTCGTACATCGTACACCAACCCTGCCCCTATGTAGTAAGTTGGATTTTTTAAGTTCGTACATCGTACATCGTACATCAACCCTGCCCCTCTGTACTAAGTTGGATTTTTTAAGTTCGTACATCGTACATCAACCCTGCCCCTCTGTACTAAGTTAGATTTTTTAAGTTCGTACATCGTACATCGTACATCAACCCTACCCCTCTGTACTAAGTTAGATTTTTTAAGTTCGTACATCGTACATCGTACATCAACCCTGCCCCTCTGTACTAAGTTAGATTTTTAAGTTCGTACATCGTACATCGTACATCAACCCTGCCCCTCTGTACTAAGTTAGATTTTTAAGTTCGTACATCGTACATCGTACACCAACCCTGCCCCTATGTAGTAAGTTGGATTTTTTAAGTTCGTACATCGTACATCAACCCTGCCCCTCTGTACTAAGTTAGATTTTTTAAGTTCGTACATCGTACATCGTACATCAACCCTGTCCCTCTGTACTAAGTTAGATTTTTTAAGTTCGTACATCGTACATCGTACATCAACCCTGCCCCTCTGTACTAAGTTAGATTTTTTAAGTTCGTACATCGTACATCAACCCTGCCCCTCTGTACTAAGTTAGATTTTTTAAGTTCGTACATCGTACATCAACCCTTCCCCTATGTACTAAGTTAGATTTTTTAAGTTCGTACATCGTACATCGTACACCAACCCTGCCTACCTGTACAAAGTTAGATGACGTCACTTAAAACTTCCGAAGTTTACCGATTACGGTCTATATCTACCTTTAACTTCGTACAAGTTCGTACACACTAACTTTGTACAATTACCCCTTTTCTGGACATACCTCAATATTTGTTTGAGGTTTTTGACCCATTAACACTGCATCCTGGCAATGCTTAAAACTATTACAGTGAAACCTGCCTTAGGGGTCACCTGAGTATAGGGGCCACCTGGCCATTGCGGTCACTTTTTGTCGGTCCCTTGGATTTTTCCCATTGACCTAAGCATTAAGAAATAGTCTATAGCGGTCACCTGTCGAATGCGGTCGCGGCCAGACGATTTTCGGTCCGGCCGCTAAGCCAACACTGCCGATAGCGGTCACCGGCGCGACTGGCCGGCTGCGTTACGCCACGCTAAACCCAAACGGGGTTGACTTTTTTTTCAATTTCTGCACTACATCAGCAAAATGTAGGCTTGGACGATTTACGAAGGAAACATATATGGACAGATTTTACAAGTAGACTGTCCGTTCATGTATCTGATCTTATAGGTCCTTGAAATCCATGTACGCTGGTCTAATTTTCGTATTCCGCGGGCCAAAAAATATCGGAATCGTATTTGCGTAATTTTCCAAGATGGCGCCGGAGCAGCAGATAAACAAGGTCAATAGGGGTCAGTGGACGACTCCATTTTTGCCAAGGTAAAATGTCGCAACAAGAATTCTGATTTATAGCACAAAATACGGTGATTATGGTATGAAAACGATTCAAATCAACTGGGTCTCTGTTGGCATGGATAGAGTCGTATTTAAGTAACCGAAGGCAAAGAGTCGTCATCAATGGAGTGTGCTCTGAATGGCTACCTATCAATGCAGGTGTTCCTCAGGGATCCCTCCTTGGCCCCTTACTTTTTCTTGTATTTATAAATGACATTGTTGATGACTTATTAACAGACTCCCGTCTTTTTGCGGATGATACTGCACTACTAGAGATAATTACTGACCCTGTTGCCTCAGCGGACAGGTTAAACCGTGATCTCACCTCAGTTTCGGAATGGGCTGCTCAGTGGCTTGTTACATTCAATCCCCAAAAAACAGTATTGATGACGTTCTCCCTGAAGAAAAACAAAGTCCGACATCCCCCCTTATACTTTAAAGGTGTTCAGCTCACTGAAGTCGACTCCCACAAACACCTTGGCCTACATCTCACTAGAGACCTTTCATGGTCACTTCACGTGTCAACCCTGGTGACAAAAGCAATGAAACGCATAAATCTGCTGAAAAGAATTTCTTGCTTTGTCCCACGGAAAACACTCGAGACTCTGTACAATGCCATGATACGTCCCTTGATTGAGTATGCCAACGTCGCCTGGTGCGGTATTCTTAAGAAAGACTCTGACTCACTCGAATCAGTACAGGTGTCCGCGGCCAAGGTCTGCACGGGCGCACTAAGGGGGACGAATCACAGCCGTATATTAACGGAGGTCGGTTGGGACACACTTGCCACCAGACGGGAAAAGCATGTACTTATTCACTTCTATAAAATGGTCAGCGGCTCCGCACCAAATTATCTCCATGAACTGGTACCTCCACTTATCCGTGATTCCACCCCTTATGGCCTTCGAGATGACCAGAACTACCTCCCTATTGCCCTAAGAACCGAAAAGTACAAAAGATCCTTTTTACCCGCCGCAGTTTTCTCCTGGAATCAACTTCCTTTGTCCGCCAAAACATCACCATCTATTAGTATTTTTAAAAGAGAACTGGAGTCTTTCTTTGACAGCCCGCCCAGACACACCCACTACTCCCATGGCCACGGACGCCCTGCAGTTCACTTGACCAGACTCAGACTCGACTTCAGCCAGCTTAACTCACACCTATTCAAACACCATTGTATATCTAGCCCTACTTGTAAATGTGGGAACTCAGACGAGACAACTGAGCACTACTTGTTGCACTGCGAACTATACAATAGCGAAAGGACTCATATGTTGCACTCTATATCCCTTTTAAACCTAGAAGAATTACTCTCGCCTGACCCCCTTAACTCATCTGACAATACTTTATGCACCCTTCTCACTATGGGCAGCCCTTTCCTTCCACACTCGACAAATTGTAACATCTTTGACTATGTTTTTAATTTTATCAAAATGACCGGAAGATTTAGTTAATTTGATTTGAAATTGATTGGTAATGCCAGCCTTGTATGCGCCTTAGCCCGTTTTTGTTGTTAGTATTTATGTTATTCTTATGTTGCAAAATGATGTTTATGTTCATGTCATTTTAAGTTATACGTTTCGTTATAATCTCAATTTTGTTACTTTTGTTTGTCATTGTATGTAATATAGAGCAGAAGACCCCCATAAGCTCATTGTGAGCTTCTTGTCCAATGCTCTAAAAACGAATGCGAATAAAATAAAATAAAAAAATAATTAAATCAACCTTATTTATGTGAGAACTAGACTAAGTTCTCACATAATGCCCGGATCGGCCTACAGAGCCATTATGGAGACGCTGCAAACCGCCGTGACTTCAGAGCGCTACCATCATCTGCAAAGATGGAAGGATGCCTACTACTAGACTAAGTTCGATTTTTGTCAAAGAAATAAGCCTACGTAGAGAAAGTTGATTTCGACGTGGCCATCTCGGCATAATGGCGCATGCAGACAAGTCAAGCCAATCGGCTTTCTAAAAGCCCACTGATTCGAAAAATTTGAGTAAAATCATCCGATCGGGCAAAATAGAAAAAAAGTGTTATTATTCTATCGTCTCGGAAAACTATTTGATGTGGGAGAGCGCAACATCAATTGCACGAGGTAGACAGTTTTTTATTCAATGACGGAAAAAAATTGGCAGAATTAATCGCTAGGGGGCCCAAACTTATGTCACTTATGTCACTTATTTCTGAGCTATCTCTAATACTTAAAATTCGTGACCATAGCTTGTTCAGAGCATGAGATAGCAAGGCGGAAGTTGCTTTGCAGTACCAAGGAAAGCCGCTAGGGGACCCAAAATCGAATCATTTTCAGCTGTCATCACACTCCACCAACACACCAAGTATGAAACCAATCCATCCAGCCATTCTTGAGTTATCTTGTACACAGACAAACGCTACTGAAAATATAACCTGCATGACATTTCATGGAGGTAAAAAGTCGTGAATTAGACCTGAAGTGCCTTGCAAAATAGTTGACATGACAGCATTCAAAACCAATACCTATTGGGCTTGAGTCAGACAGGCTGCTGCTAGTGTTGCCATGTAACCCATATTCCTTTGGGTAGTTCCAACATGAGACAACACCCTAGCTAGGAGCTGGTAATGTCCAGACTTACTAGTATTAATCTCAGAATGTTAGTATTAATCTCAGAATGTTATCCAGCTGTTAAGATTGAATTGTCTATTGTTTGCCTGAATTGCTATGATATTCAAAAAAGAATCTACTAGTAAGCTTATTACCTCCATGAAAAATGGAGGTATAGTTTCTGGTTTGTCCGTGTCTGTCTGTGTGCTTGTGTTTCCAGATATTTGTGATCACCATAACTCTAGAACCTCTGGATGGATTGTAGTGATATTTGGTATGTGGGTAGGTGTTGCAAAGATGAAGGTCAAGGTTGATTTTGGGTCCCCTGGTGTGTGACCTTGGTACTGCAGCAGAACTTCAATTTTTTGTATCTTTTGACCAGTACATGCTATGGTCTTGACTTTTTGGTGACAGTTAGCTTGTAATGTAAGTAAGAAGTGTTGTGTGTTTGGGCCCCTAGCAGTTTGCTCCGAAAGTGCAGGGGCAATTCTGTGACAGTCTTGCAATGAGCATAATGGAACATAGGAATGACGGATTTCCATGATATTTAGCATGCAGGTATCTATGGCAGAAATGTACATAATAAAGTGCAAATTATGCAAATTTGGACTTAATTTGCATACATGATGAGGAAAATCTATATTTACAGTGTGTTCCATGATAGGACTCAAATAAATGTAACGTGTAGTTTGTGGCACGTGGAAGATTAGCAGATACCAATTATGCAAACAACTCATTTGCATAATTAATGTTAAAGTGTCCTAATTCATCTAAGCATGTCTTTAGAAATAATTGGATTGTCAACATTGTGACCAGTGTGTAAATGATAAGTGTGTTAAAGGTGTACAACATAATATGGGTGGGTACCGGTACACAAAATTCAGGTCCGGTTCAGGTCCAGAGGATCAGGTCCAGGTCCGGACCTGAACTTGGACCTGCTTCAGCCTACTCAGACTCTACCTTTCTACGTTGCAGTGCATCATGGTTGATGGTGAAAGTCATTTACATTTCCTTGTCCAATGCACCTATGTAATTGTTACTTTTCACTCGCATGGCATCAATCATTCGGTCATGACAGTCAACACAGAAAAATAAAGCCAATAATAAAAGATCACCATTGCTGGCTTAGTGCAAATACATAGAAAAATGTCTGTAAATTTCCAACCATGGCTTGAAAAGCAGTCATCAAGTTTGGGGACTATTTTGTAACATGAAATAGGAAGTGCAGTGACTGTTATATTAACACTTTGTTTTTCCAACCCAGAATAATGAAGCTATCCTCCTAGAGGTCGGAGCGAAAGTGTCGGCCAAATTCCAAGGGCCCCCTGTCGGCTACTATGAGGCAGAGATAGTCGACATCCTAGAATGTGTTGAATATGAGGTAAGGAACTTTGTTTGTTTATTTGTGCATAACATGTCCCTTAATTTTTCCACCACATTATACTGAGTAAAATTACTTTCCTTGCGATGTGCAAGATACACGAAGTATTTTGCTGTAGAGCATAATGAAAATTTGTGCTGTCTACCCAAAATCAATTTTGTTCAGCCATTTTCAGACTACAGTAGGGGTGGGTACCAGTACAGAAAATTCAGGTCCATGTCCGTTTCAGGTCCAGAGGATCAGGTCCGAACCTGAACCTGGACCTGATTCAGTATGTGAAAACTTGTGAATTAACAATACGTCAATTTCACTAAAAAGAAATCTGTTTGGTGGAGTATTCAAATTACACTGGCATTTTAAAATCCTACAAGGCTAGCTTCCTCTGTACAAGTGACTGTAAAACTTTGTAGATATGATTATAAAGTTTTCACTACGTCACTCTCTCGTTATTTTCTTTGACCGGTAACGCTAGTTAACCTTTATTCGTTGCGTTTTTCATCAAGAGTCAGCTTGTTCCAATCTGGCAGAAGAACAAAGCATAATTTCTGTCTTTAACATGGTGATATTGTTGTTTACCTTTGTCATTCATCCCATCCACGATATAGTTTCTCTCCTGCCATGCTAATATGAAAATGTCTCAATTTGAAAACACCGTGGCATTGCGTTGAGAACGACGGCGCTCCCGGAGGGCGTGACCTTTATTCGTTCTGACGAGACTCGTTATGTTTGTCCGCTGCTAATTACTTTATGCTGAAGCTATTGTTCCTTTCTTGACATGAATGGAGTGCTCTAGATTACAAACTTATTCAGGCAACAAAAAAATCCCGACAACTACCGCTGAGTATTTACATCGCACGCAGTAGCGCGTTGGTAAAAAATGAGGTTGTTGGGTCAGTAGACCGTGACGTAAAATCGATCCTGGCGCCATGATCGTTCCATGAAACTTATGCACCTTTCGTTGCAACTTGAACGGCGTGCTGCGGCTAGTACCAAGCGGGTAATCATCAGTTTGCAGTACAACCATCTGTACAGTGTTTTGCAGTGTTTTGCACCCTCCACACGGCAAAATGTAATCCGATATATTTGTGTCAAAGGTCTATTCCGGCGGCCAACAACACTAAAGATGAAGGGGTGCGATGTCTGATATATCACTGTTGTCAATGCCCTGGATCAAAGAACGAAAGATTCCACAATAAATGATATAAAACATTGCTGTCAGACTCGTGGTCGACAAATATGCAGTGCAAATCTTGTTATCGATGTACCGTATACCCGTACTGAGACTGTTGGTATCGTCTTCAAGGCCGTATTTGCAACAGTTGAACGCTACGCCTGGCTTGGGACTTTCACATTTTGAAAAAAAAGGGGACCAGAGTAAAATCAATTAATTTGTCGATGTTCAATATCATTTCCATTCTTAGTGGTGCATAAAATGTTTAATAGATGGCTGCTTAATGATCTAAGAGAGAAAGGCGAGTTAGTGAGTTATCAAAGGTAAGTTTAAGAAATACATAGTAATGTCGTCATCCAATCTTTTTCCCGCGCTTGCGACCATAGCTTTCTGGGGAAAAAACATGGCGACGTTCGATCGCGCGCGGCAGTTTGTGGCAACAAAGAGACGGTTTTCGACAATTGATCACACTTTGAGTCCAGTTACTGGTTAGCAACACAAACTTTATTGAGTTGTCTTGTGCATGATAATTGTGAACTGGAAGCGAATGTGATAGATCTCTGCCATTCCGGCGAACAACACGGTGACGCACTCCTCCCATAGAGCGGTAGGCTATTACAATAAGGGACGGTACGTTTTTGACCTCGCTGTTTTCAAATGCGTGGTCATCGGAGCCTTTTCATGAATATTCTGAACACTTTAGTCTCTCGGTTATGCATTCCTGTGGTTATTACTGATGTTGCATTTACCGTGTCTCCGTAGATTCCCTGTTTTTGAAAAAACGAATTAAGGTAACTGAACGAATAAAGGTTAACTAGCGTTAAGCGCCAAAACGTGTGAATGCCTGATCAAGTACACTGTTTACAGGGCTTGAAATACCAACTGCATATCTATTTGCACTGGTCCATGTACTGGGTTTTATGCATAAATGTCCTATGATGTAGGTGATTTTAGTGGGACCGCGTAGCACAGTGGTATTGCGTACGGCCCGTGACCGAGAGGTTGCGGGTTCGAATCCAGCTGCGTGTCACCGATCTTGTGTCCTTGGGAAAGGCACTTTACACGACTTTCCTCACTTTACTCAGGTGAAAATGAGTACCTAGCTTCGGCTAGGGCCGCCTTCTGATGGAGGTCCCGTGTTCGGGAAGAGCAACACCCCAAGCACGTAAAAGAACCCGCCGCATGTGCGAACATGTAGCGGATCAAACCATTCCGGCCAAAATGGGGTAGGGAATTTCCCGAGCAGCCCTCGTAACCCCTGCTTCGCCTATTGGGTCAGTTTAAGTCCTCACTCATAGTGAGCAATTGGGCTGGTCTCAATCATGATGTTTCTGACCTAGGGTGAAGAGATGCTGTTACAGTTCCAATCATGTAACCCGTAACCTTGAAGTGGCCTTCAGGCCTTGTTACGTGGTGACCATTAAGTAAAAAAAAAAAAAAATATGCAAGTTAGTGCAGGTAAAATTGGATTTGTGCAGGTATTTTTGGTGTCTATTTGCACTGGTCCATGTACTGGGTTTTATGCATAAATGTCCTATGATGTAGGTGTATGTGGATTATCATAAGCTGCATTAACTGTTATCACCTATCAAATGTAAAAAAAAAATATATCAATGGTTCCTGCACAATTCTAGTATGATCCAATACTTCCTTAATTCAGAGTGGTGCAGGTAAAATTTTTGTCTGGTGCAGGTAATTTTCAATTCCCCCAGCTGTTTGTTTTGATAAACCTCTGGCAGTTTTCTGATAGCTTACTGGGTCTTTGGGGTTCTGAAAACTGTGACATTTTGACGAAGTTCCAATGCATGTGTAAGGTTATCTCTGTTGTTTACATTGCTGGAGCTAGCAGCAGGCATTAAGCAGCTGAGCGGCCTCCCCAAAAGGCTATTTCCTGCCACAAAACCCGGTGTGCTGTTAGCATGGGAACCATAGTAGAAGTCCCACAACTTGTTTGCTTCATTATTGTCGCCTTTAAAAAGGGTGTAGTTGGAACTGAGGTATTTGAAATCGTCCACTTTGAAATCGGCCAGTTTGAACCTGGCCAGTTTGAAATTGACGTACTAGAAAATGGCGTATGTAGGAAAATGACCGTATTTGGAAGTCACCATGTTTCAAACCGGGGGGTTTCTGGAATCAGTACAATTCGAAAATGGTGTAGGTTTTTTTGCCTTGCCGCCAGGCAAGGCTTTACGCCAGCTTTCTTCCTTGGACGGACGGACGGACCTGTTAACCTTGCTCTTCCAAAGACCCTTTCAAAGGCCCTTCCAAATCGCCTTTCTCATGGACAAGTTTGACGGCTCAGGCAGACAATGGTACATCCCTGTTGAATTTTAAACCGTCCATTTTACGTATTTGTTTCTGTTTGCGGTCGGTTCTAAAAGCATTTAATATTTGGTTACATTGAATAAATGAAGCGTTTGTATGGTAAAATTCCAAATTCATTTGGAGTGACATAAAATCAAGTGCATTATCTCGCAACAAGAATTGCATTAGCTATTCATAAAGATGAAACAATTTCCAAATCAGGCTAATAAATTGTATGTGAATATATAAGTAGTCATGACGTCATCAAAACGTTGGAGAGGCCTTCCGAGACCGCAGCAAAACGCTAACGTGAGTTTAGGAGAGCGCCAGCTCAAAACGTCACACGAGAAGTCGCAATAGATAATATTTAGGATCATTTTGTTATATCGCTGTGGCTATTGACACACTGAGTGTGCCTATAGCCTAAACAGGCTATTGACACACCGAGATTCCAGCCAGCCAATCAGAGCTTGTAACATGCCTTTCCCGACATTATTTTGCCAAGCTCTCGTCTCATTACAAACTTTTCACATAAGTAACAGTTGTTTAGACATTTTTCGGCGGATTAGACATTAGAATCTTTGAATCTTGGAATGAACGGACGTATTCAAGTTATGCCTTAGATTTGGATACCTGTTAATACAAGTTGGTACTGTGAATGTTAGCATGGCGTAGTGGTTAGCGTGATTAGTCGCCACACTGCCTACCCCGGTTCGAACCAGCCCAGTGAAAGTTTTTTTTTTTTTTTTCAATTGTCCTTTTACCTTTTTATAACATCCATTTGATATAAGAATATTTTCGTCATGCGACCAGAACCATGAAAACCCACCTTTGGGACTTTTTGGTCTGCATTTTCAAGAGTGCATGTTTAGGTAACAGTTACGTTTATTTTTTTCAGCCGCAGAATCCACCCGCTACGTTCTTATTTTGGACGGTACACTTATTATTTCTTTTAAATTGGACCAGGGACCCCTGAAATAATAAAATGTGGGGTTTTCCAAGGATAAAAGCTCCTTGGGTTTTCTAACCATAATTCTGCGGTATTTTTGCTCAAAATTCACGCCGTCGAAGCATATATTTCCGCGCCGCTATGTCATCCAAACATATCGGTTGATCTCGCTATGACGCTACAAAGTTCTTTCAAAATAATGAAAGTAAAACAACAACTATAACTTCGCTTCACTTGTGATATCAGTTTTGAGGCCGCAAATTCTCCCTAACGGCAGGAATTCGTCGGCAAACACAGCTGAAAACGTGTTCCAACATGGTCACATGCGGTGTTTGCATGGTACTAAATATAGTTAGCTCATTTGCCACTTATTACCAATCCTTGCCTTCGTGCAGACTGTGCTTTTGCACTCAATCTTCCAACCAATACAACAACAAGTTCAACCTCTGCCACCGTACAGACTGCATTGTGATTAGCACAAATGCACGCTGCTCTGATGAACTACATCAAATATTGCAATATACAAAGTAATGCCATCTGATAAACAACACGTTTCATATAAGTTGTCAAATTTGTCAAAAGACAATTAATTTATTTTTGACTAACTGTTCAATCTTACCATAGTACATATACCTGAACTGCAGTCATTCACATACCCTCTCAACTTACCACAGTACCTCAAATTGTGCAGGCAGTACCCACTCAGCTCACCACAGTACCTGGACTCCTGCTGTGCATGCAGTACCCACTCAGCTGAACACAGTACCTGGACTCCAGCCATGCATGCAGCTCCCACTAAGCTGACCACAATACCTGGACTCCTGCTGTGCATTCAGTACCCACTCAGCTGGCCACAATACCTGGACTCCAGCCATGCATGCAGTACCCACTCAGCTGACCACAGTACCTGGACTCCAGCCATGCATGCAGTACCCACTCAGCTATCCACAATACCTGGACGCCTGCTGTGCATGCAGTACCCACTCAGCTGGCCACAGTACCTGGACTCCAGCCATGCATGCAGCTCCCACTAAGCTGACCACAATACCTGGACGCCTGCTGTGCATGCAGTACCCACTCAGCTATCCACAATACCTGGACTCCTGCTGTGCATGCAGTACCCACTCAGCTGGCCACAATACCTGGACGCCTGCTATTTATGCAGTACCCACTCAGCTGACCACAGTGCCTGGACTCCAGCCATTCATGCAGTACCCTCTCAGCTGGGCACAATACCTGGACTCCTGCTGTGCATTCAGTACCCACTCAGCTATCCACAATACCTGGACGCCTGCTGTGCATGCAGTACCCTCTCAGCTGGGCACAATATCTGGACGCCTGCTGTGCATGCAGTACCCTCTCAGCTGACCACAGTACCTGAACTCCTGC
>NC_049980.1:13297557-13336647 GCF_000003815.2 Branchiostoma floridae | reverse complement strand
AGCATACAGTACCCACTCAGCTGTCCTTTCACAGGAATGAAATAAAGTGTAATTGTTACTGTATATCCTTGAAATAATGTCTAATTATTTCATATTTATTAGTTGTCGAGGGTCAGAAAATGCAAGGTCATATTGTAAGACACCTACATATACTTGCAACAAAATTAACAGATCAATACAAGGCTTTGGCTACCATAATACGTATTTAGCAGACAAGCAAATTATCCTTACTGCACGCCAAGGCACAGCATTTTGCCTTGCCGGGCTTGAAGTGCCGACCTACCTTTTCCTGACGATATTCCTACCACGCGGCAAGGCACAGCTTTTTTAAAAAGATTTCTTGTTTACCTTGCGATATAGTAAATCAATTTAAAAATGCATGCTATTTTCTTCTATTTTCAAAGTTTATTACACATTTAAATTCACATATTTTTCTCTTCGCCAAGAAGAGTATGAGATTGCTGACTTGGGTCTGTATGTAGGTCAACAGCAAATAACTCCAGAAATTGTGGATGGAACTTTGTGATTTTTGGCAGGTGTGTAGCGGTTGTCAAAAGGAATCCCAAGTTAGAAAACGGTTTACCTGGCGTTTTCCTACGGTACTGCAGCAAGCTTGGTATGTTTTTGGGGTTTGTTTTGGGCAGCATAAGTCAAAATGCAGCTGGGCGATTTTCACCATACTTGGTAGGTGTGTAGCGGTTTTGGAGAGGAAGGTCAAGTGCGAAAATGGTTTACCTAGCTCTTACCTTGTAACGGTGCTGTAGCGGGATTTGTATGTAAGTGCGTTTGTCTGTATGCAAGATAACTCGAGAACCCTTGAATGGATCCTGATGATATTTGGTAGGTGGGTGGGTGTCAGGAAAACAAAGGTCAAGTTCGATAATGGGCTCTCTAGTGGCTGCCTAAGGTACTGCAGCAAAACTTTTAAATTAAACACTTCGTGTTCTGGACAGGCTGTGGTCATGATTTTTGAGTGGTAGATAGCCCTTGGGACAGAGAGTAAGTGCTGTGAGTTTGGACCCCCTAGCGGCTTTTTGGGAACTGCAGGCACCGATTTCCTTTCAAACTTTGGACGAGAATAACTCAAGAACGTGTAGACGGATCATCAGGATTTTTGGTATGTGGATAGAATGAGTGATGACTTACACAATGTAATACTTATTATGCAAATCAGCAGATAATTTGCATAATTAATGAGGAACGTTCATAAATCCATTCCAACAGCATATAACTCAAGAATCTGTGTGTGGATTTTCATGATATTTGGCATTTGAGTAGCGTTTGCAGAAAGGAAGGTTGTGTTTGAAAATAGTTGGCATATCATTTTCCGTTAAGACTGTAGCGGGCCGAGTGTGTGCGTCCGTTTGTTTGTGTAAGGCATAACTCGAGAAGCCTTGAAAGGATCCTGATAATATTTGGTAGGTGGGTAGGGGTCAGAACAACGAAGGTCGAGTATGATAGTGGGCCCCCTAGCGGCTTCCTAAGGTACTGCAGCAAAACTAAGTGACGACATAATGTAATGCTAATTATTCAAATCAAGAGCTAATTTGCATAATTAATGAGGAAAGTACAGAAATCTACTGAATTCCATGATAGGACTTTCAAACTTGTTTGCATTGTTTTTGGCTGAAAGGTACTTTAGGTAATAATCTACATGGAAAGATGCATTTAGTTGTAATTAGTGGCCAATTAACAGAAATAAACTGTTTTCTATATATATATATCATTTTGACCTATATCTATAGACACAGCTGTTACACAGATGTTTTGCTGGAGGTGCTTGTGAGCTGGACGCTGTTACACTGGGGACAAAACCTCTGGAAGGCATGAAATTCTGATTGACCAGGCATGGTACCAGGTCATCTGGGAGCATTTCTGGCTTTGTGACACAGTTCATGCTACTATTTAGTAATACATGAATAAGACCTTAAACTTAAAGTCTTAAATAAAGGCATGATTATTTGGCGAAGAGATGTGTTTGTCGAACTCTAGTTCATTTTATTTTTACTAGCAATAACTGATAGTTAATCAGGGGAAAAGGACAACAAATGTCAGCGCTATCACAATGCGACTGACCAGAACAGTAGGGTGGGTGTGCGGGGGCCAACCAGGTTTGACCGGTTGCTTCTCTCTCGCCACCAGCGAGTGTTAGGAATTGTCATTTAAGTCAGCACCGTCCGCAAAAAGACTTTTGCAGACTAAATGTCTGTCTGTCAACAATGACGGAAAGCACAAAATTTAAAGTTTTCTTGTGTTATCAACTGATCTTCGCGGCACACGCGCTGCACCAAGCCGGATACTTGTGAATTTTCCCGAGTGATTCAAAGCTTTGTTTTTTTAAACATTATGATTATGTCAGAAGTGGAGAACCTTTTTGGACAGACTGCCCAGTGCCCGGTGTTTGGTAGCTATGCAACTGAGATGTGATGATGATGAGAAACTCTGTTTGGAACAAAATGGGGCGCTGTGTTTATTATTCAAGACATACTGTAAATGCAGAAATGTTTGCGGTGGATTAGTGTTCGCGGTTTTCGCGGTGACCACTTCACCGCGAACTTAAAACCACCGCGAACTTTTTTCTATTATGGTATTAGACTGCAGTCTATGGTGTTACCGTGAACTTAAATCTACCGCGAAAAGTCCTTTTTCCCGCTACCGCAAAATTAAATCCCTGCGAACTTAAATGTATTTACAGTATAACGTTACACTTGCAGATAAAAAAAATGAAGATTCAATCGTCCCCTCATGATTATCCTGTATCAACTAGATCAGTTTTGTAGAATTTGAGGTCTAGAGGTAGGATTCCTTATCTATATACTAGCGACTAAACTACATATATAGAAGAACGCCAAGCCAGGTTTGATTACTCTCGTCAGTGTCGTGTTGTACTTGAACCACAATGCACACTACAATATACCAGGCTAGATACAATGGTCTATACAAGGTCTACAGAATGGTCTAGTTACAATTTCAGTTACACAGATACAGCTATTCTACAATGTTACTACAGTGGAGCTACAAGACGTGTGACTACTGACCTTAACCCATGGCTGCAACTGAGACAGTTTGAATCTTGCCCCACGCTTAACTATTCTCAACAGCTAGTCTACTATTGGCTGCTATTTCCAGTCTGTTCTTAATATGGTTTGATCACATGATCTACTTCTAAATATGGGCTGAACCTCCTTACATAACTAACTTCGCATATGGTTTGGATTTATCCTACAAGTACAGTACTCTATCTATCATCACCGTTACAGTTTACCCTTCCAGGTAGAAATGCTAGGCTAGACCATGTGAAGGTAACATTCTGTATTTGCAGGCAAATGTTACCTTTCTACAATTCTAGTTGTTGTTATTTCTGTTGGGTAAGTTGAGTAAGCCCCTCGATCTCTCTATCCCAACCTTTTTGCAGAATTTTATTTTTATGTTTTTTTCAACGTGCCAGTCCATTTTTTCTGAAAAAATCCAAGGAGCAACAAATAAAATTGATGTGGCCTAACAAATATTATATATTTTTTTTGTTTCTCATTTTTTACAGGTCTCTTTTGAAGACAATCCAAAAAAGAAGGTGAAAGTCGGTGCAGAGAAGGTGCAGTTTTTCATCAAGGTGATTTTGTTCTTAGGTTTTGATTGATCATGACATTGAACTGACCACAGCTACTTTCAAGCCATGTGACACATTACATGTTGACAGTTGTATATATATGTATATATATACAACCCATATATACATCGCATACATCTATGTTTATGGTGTAATATTAAAAGTATTGAAAAATTCTCAACCAAGTAGTACTGTACCCTATCTGCAGCAGGTAAGCATTCTGATAAATATTGTATGGTGCCTTTTGATGATGTTTTTGTAACTGCACATTTGACAACCAATGCACAAAATTGATGTCTCGTGTCAGCATATTTACCATGAGCACTTTTGATGTGTGTGCTTAACACTATAACTGAAGGAGAAAACATGTTCAGCTCAAAATCGTTTGGTGTCCTCTCAATGACCTCAAGGTCGTTGACCCAATTTGGAAGCTTCTAGAACTTCAAGCGTTAAATATGTAACTGTCTGGGCAAACATGCAATATTAAGCTAAATAGTCTCTGACCCTTGACTACGGACGAAAAAATTACTCAACAATTTGCTAAATTATTATACCATACAACATTGGGCCATCTCCTTTCTCGGGGCTATCTATCCCCAACTCTTTTCAATCTCATCATCAAGCTGTGTAGAAGCTGTTTTCGTCCCGAGAACGGTAAAAATATAATCGTGAGCGCACATGTGTATTTTTCTTGGATCATGTGGCGGCATCGGCCAAAACAAAGGGTCCGGCATCAGAAACAAGTCCGTAACTCCAGAAAAAAAAAGGGTGGAGTGTCTCCAACAAGGCATCAGAACAATATTTCCTTTCTACAGTTGTCCTCTTTGGAATGTCTTGACAAAAATGCCCCTGCAGTTTTAAAAATAAATGTTAGGGGGCTGAAACTTGCCCCACAATGTCATGACGCTAAAAGCTATCTACCACTAAAATGTCGAGACCGTATCATGTCTGGGACAAGAGATAAGACTGCTATGATAGATTATTACCTTAATTGTGCAAATGTACTCCTATTAAGCAGAATTAGTATTTTATTTTCTGCAACATTGTCTAAGGTGCCTTCATACCAAAAATCATGAAAATTCGCTGTTCTCTTCTTGAGTTATCCACTTAAGAAAGTTTTTGACAAATGTAACAATCAAAATATAGAGTACAAAATTCCTGGTCGCTAATACATCTAACTTCCCACCCTGCCCATGAGTGTCATGGGTCCACAGAGTCCGCACTGACACAAAAATAATGCAAAAGTCAAACGCAGACTCCAGTAAAACTATACTGAGTCCAATGACAAACAATATTTCAATTGGTCACCAAAGTATTGTACTATTCAGGAAATTTGTCAGTTTCGGCAGGAAATTTGTTATAAGATTTTTATGGAGACATTTAATACAGAACATTTTTCATATTTCTGAGCGGAAAAAATCTGGTATGCAACCACAAAAATGCTTATAAACTTACCCATGTCGATCGTACAGCGATCAAACATATATCAAAATGGCCACCAGCGTCTTCTCCAAATGATGATGCCTTTTGCACGCGTCACCCTCGCTTCCCAAATAAGGAAATCCGCGGAAAATGCAGGCATGCTGGTTTTAGCTTGGGCGATCTTCAGCTAGCCTGGGGACGCGTGACGTCACAGTCGGGCTCATCTGATTGGCGCTCGGATATTTTTGGTGCAAAGAGTTGAACCGAACATCCTGCTAAAAGCCGCGACGCCGGAGGGCGGAAACAATAGATCGCCACGGGACCTAGTGGGTCTAAACAATAGCGCGCAGCAGGGTGTTAAGCCTGTCAATCTCCTTGTCTATATAATCTCCTTGGTAGGAGTCAGTAAAATGAAGGTCAAGTTCAATAATGGCCCCTAGCAGCTTTCTAAGGTACTGCAGTGGAACTTCTGGCCTTGATTTTAATTCTAGAGTGGTAATTTATTGGAATTTCATACTGAAGCTCAGTGGAGGTGCACATTATTAGACATAAATCATTCATATTAATTTCACATTAACATAATTTAGGAGGAAACAAAAATGGTCTTCTTTCCTAAGATAAGACTTTAATATTTTTTTTCACATATTTTTTTTTTACATGCATTTTTTTACATGATGAATCAAGGAACTTAATAATTCAGTTACTCTCACCTCTCAAATAAACGTTTTGGTACGTTTATTTTTTTTTGCCTCGAAATCCACCCGGTATGTTCTTATTTTAGATGGTACGTTTATTTTTTTTTTAAATTGGGGCTTTGCTAACCAGGACCCAAAAGATATTGAAAGTTTAGTCAAATACAATTCAATCTCTACAACTGGATAAAAAACGGATATTTACTTCCGGACGTTTCGAGAGACATCCATCTGTCTTCTTCAGCGTCACTGGACTGAACAGGCAGAACAATTCAAACCAAGTACAGCTAACTAGAAAAACTGGTTTAACCACTAACTCATTAGGATCATATGAAAAAAGTCACTCAAATGTAAATCATGTTAGCATAGTATCCTATGGTCCGACAACACCATAGGAAAAAAAAATTTGTCCTTTGTGATGCAAGACGGGGTCCCAAGTACTGGAAAGTTCTATGCGGAGTCCTCCTTTCCGGTTTAAAGTGGGGTTGTAACTTGTAGATCCCATTGTAGATTGTATTTGAATATTGTTTACCTGGATGTCTAACCTTCATAAACGTATTGAAAGTTTAGGTTTTTTTGCCCATATTTCCGCGGTATTTTTGCTCAAAATTTAGTGTTTTCAGACAAAGCGGTGCAGATTTTTCCCGCCGCTATGACCCAAACATCCTAGCTATACTTATGACATATCTGTTTCGCCATAACGGTACAAACTAAATGTTGTTACTGGGAGAAAATAAGACGCCAGACTGACGTTTTGAAACACAATTTTTATTTAAACAACTTTGACAGTCTTTGTTTACATCATATAAACCAAAACACATCGGTCAGAAAACGTCATACCAGCACATGCTCCATGACGCACAGGGACTTTCCGGTCGTGTTTTCAGCGCACTGTCAGCAGCGAGACAGAAGAATTATTCGTTCACATAAGAATTGTTTGATGTAAAAACAGCAACTAGAACTTTGCTTCCCTTGTGATGTGAGTTTTACTTTTAGGGCCGCAAATCATCCCAAACGGCAGAAATTTGTTGGTAAAAATAGCTTGAAACTTGATCGAAACACCATTTTTACTCGCGGTAAGAGTAACTAATTACATGTATAGATTCGAATCAATAAAATGACGCCGTAAACGTGTAACAATGATTTTATTTCGGCGTAACGATGGACACAGAAGGCCATTTATATTTGCCGAGTGTTGATTTTCCGAAATAACCTGAAGATTTTTTCACTTTAGTGGTTTCTAGTGCCACCAGTTAATCTGTAACATGTTAGTAAGTGTGGCCTGAATGCTGAGCTACTTTTAGTTTTACAGCTGAGCTCTGTTCAGTGTTTACTATGGGCCGAACCACGGAAACTCTGCATCTACGCAGTGAAATATAAATTATGTAAAATGTGAGGAAATTTGAATTATTAATGAGAATATTTTATCATACTAGTAGTTGTTTTAATGTATCTCTTGTCCCTGACATGATGTAGTTTTTACATTTGGGTGGAAGATTGCTTGTGACATCAGGACAATGTATGACAAGTTTGAGCCCCCTAACATTTGATTTTGGAACTGCAGGGGCATTTTTGTGAGTATATTCCAATGAGGATAACTGAAGAAAGGAAGGACAGATTGGCACCATGTTAAGCATGCAGGTAGCTTAAGCAAAGATGTACACAAGGATATGCATGTATGCTAATGAGATTTTTTAAGCATAATTAATGATGATATTGTGTGATTCCATTTTAACCAACCCTTTTGGTAACAAATGGTTTAGTCCAACTCTCCCTGTTGTACAGGGTGAATGACCTGTAACGTTATACCAGTCCATCTGGCCAGCCTTGAAACTCCAAGCAGATTTAGAGCAAGTTTTATTCCTCAATGGTAAAGGGTTGGATTTTTATTCCCATCTTTAAGTTAAGTAAAGTTGAACATCATTACTGCGGGCTATTCTAAAACAGTTCCCTGTTTTCAGTTGTGAAGATAATTTACTGGTAATCAAAAGCAGGTCTATTCTAACCTGAGTCAGTTCCTGGTAAAATGAATAAATAAAGTGAAATAAAATTGATGTATTAATGTTTAATTAGTTGCATAAATTGTGATTAAGAGAGAATGGAAGATTGAGAGAATCATAGATAGATTTGCATAATTAATGAAGAATTCCCATAATTCCAGAGATTTTCATAACAAGACTTCAATACGTGCTATATATGTGATCAAGGGCAGGTATAACATTAGGCCACAGCAAGTAAATTCTATGGATGACATCTGTGCGCTCACTAATTTTTGCCTAATGTTTTTCTTGCATAGGAATTTTTAACATGACGAAGTACCAAAATGTGCAAATACATTGTGATGTAGCCTATTGATTGTCATTGTAGAAGTGACACTCGGAAGGTAGCCATGAGTGTAGTTGTAGAAGACTAGTTGGATAGCTGTAAAAGTGGCCATGAGAGAAGTTGCCAATTTGCTAAGTAATACCACACTAGTGTCACTTTTACTACAAAAGTGCACTTCTTGAATACAGGAACAAATGCTTTGTTGGCTATGATACCATGTTTTGTCCCTTCATTTCTTGTTACAACATTTTTATGTTTTGTTGTTTTATTTTTATTGAATATTTTATCTTTAGAAATCTCTAAATATTTCATGGAAGTATGAGGTCTATGGACTCTTGTTATATGTTATGTTAACTTATGTTTTTATCTTAGACTACAGGGCTCGAAATACACTTTTCAGTCAACTTGCACCTGTGCAAGTTAAGCCAAAGGTAACTTGCACCAAAAGAAACTTGCACAACCCAAAATAGTGAACTGTTAACCCCTTATCTCCTCTTCTGAAAATTTGCAAATGTACGTGAGTAAATGGGGATACATACCGGTAAAGACCACATGTTTGGATATTTGTTTTTCCGTAGCGTATTTTATTTTTGGTTTGAAATTGTACAAACTGTTTCATAAAAACTGTGAATTTAGGCTCAATTAAAGACAATTCAATGTCTACAACTCGATAAGATCCATAGATTTCTTCTGGACTCTTCGAGTGACATCCATCACAGTAACTATTCTTAAGCATCTCCAGAATGAAGTGGTAGAACAACTCAATACAATACATATAATACGCGGTGGGGCCGCGTAGCACAGTGGTATTGTATTCGGCCCGTGACCGAGAGGTCGCCGGTTCGAATCCGCCTACCGTGATGCCGGTCTTGTGCCCTTGGGAAAGGCACTTTACACGACTTTCCTCACTTTACTCAAGTGAAAAATGAGTCGTCCCTCGGATAGGACGTTAAATGGAGGTCCCGTGTATGGGGAGAGCCATACCCCATGCACGTAAAAGAACCCCCACACGTGCGATGGTGCGGTGTGCGTTGGTGCAAATCCTTCTGTCGGGAGTTGGTGATTCACTTCAAATCACCCGGATGGAGGCCTGGCGAACCTCTGTCTCGTATCAGCCACATGGTGAATTACATCATTCACCCGGACGGGAGACCTGGCGCATCCCCGTCTTGTAATTAGCCTACGAAAGGGTATGTCACCCCGTAAGGGGCGGTATAACCCCGTCGTGTGTAGACATGTGCGAACATGTCTACATTTGATCACGTCGACCGATGATGATGACATATAACTGGAAAAACCAGTTGAACATATTAAAGTCACTAATTAGTATGCAAATGTAACTCATATGCAAATCAAGGTAAGACAGCACCATAGGAATCATTAGCATTGTAGAGATGGATTTGTTTAAAAAATAGTTTACCTGGATGTCTAACCAAATTTAGAAATAACAAATTTAGGCTTTTTTTTTTATTCAGTGTTATTTTCTTTAACCTTTCAATGACAGACAATATTCTCGGTGTGTGTAAGCTTTTTCTAATGTCAGGTATTAGAGGACAAAAGTAACTTGCACTGGTGCAAGTTTGGTCTAAACTTACTTGCACCACACCAATTTTACTTGCACAAACTTTCATATGCATGTGGTATTTCGAGCCCTGGACTAGAATATGTTATTAATTTTCTTATTCTTTTAAGTTTTCTAACACATTTCTTTGTAGGAATTGAAAAGATTGAATGTTGTCAATACATATTGAGTTCAATTTTCACCCTTTCTAGGAAAAGGAATATGTCGAGGTAGAGACAGATGATGGTTGGAAAAAAGCCCTCCTCCATAAGTTTCATGACAGTAGCGAATATACTGTGGGTAGGTACACTTTCTAGACATTTAAATCCAGAATTAAAAAAAAATAGATTTCTACTTGGTTCTTACCTGGAACTAGTCAAATATGTCACATATGTAAGGAACAGAGGAACATTGATAGATGGAAATTATGCAAATGAAGACATTATTGCATAATCAATGACAATGCTATAATTTCATAAAATGAGGACCTCATTTACATAAATGATTGAAAAGGCTGTGGATAAAGCATTTACCAGTCTTCAGCATTATTTTGTATGCTGCTGTTGATATGATAATTGTGCCAACCAGTGGGCAACAAATGAACATTACAGGTTATTATAGCCTTTTTTTTCTATTCAGCTTGTTATTACCAGGGACTTCGTTGAGATATACAAATTAATGTACTCTTGTCCCCAGTCTCTCAATTTTCTTCAAACGTTCTGTGGTGGTAGCAGGGCTCTTTTCTATTCCACTCATTGTTTGTGAGCCTATGATGTGGATGTTTGCTTATAAATTATTTGTGTCATTTTACCTTTTAGTAAAATTCATTTTCATCAATTTTATCTCATGAAGTTCAGATTTTTGGATGCACGGGGTAACCTTTTTATCCATCCTTATGAGAAGATTTCCATGTGGGGACAGAGGGATGGGTCCTGGAGACAGCCCTGGGTGGTAGTTCCTTGGTCCTTACATCATCTGGGCACCCCAAAACTTATGCAAATGTGCAAAGAAAAAGTTAAATAGGCCAAAGAATATTGCTTTCAGTATGAACTAGGTATACAATAAATTTGGAGCTTGACCAGATGATTGTTGTGTTGGGTACACAACATACGAATCTGCACTGGTGTGCACCGGCCTTCACCCACTGCTACATGTACATAGAAGAAGAACTTTATTGCACGACAATTGTACATGATATAATGTATGGCAACAACTACTAGTATTACACAAAGTACAAACAGAGGTATAGGATAAAGCTTAGCAAGCTAGTTAACATAACAAGAAGGGCTAACATAAGTCTTTGGTATAGACTAAGTATTACAATGGAGTAGGCTAATCGGTAGTTAAGGTATTCTTTCTAATAGCAGAGCAATCCTTGATATATTTGCCTATGTTTGCATTGTGGGAGTTCTGACATCTAAAGATATATACAAATCTGTGGCATCGAGTTTCTTGAAATCTGTTGTATTTGATTCGAGAAATATGAATAATTCATTACGTAAACTAAAGTAAAATTCATCTTCAATGTGCTTCGAGCAGAATGGACAGAACCTTTGGTCAGGGGCTATATTGTAGTATATGCCTGTTTCAATATTCAATTTATGGCTACTAATTCTTAACTGAGTTATTGCTTTACGAATTTCAAAGTTATTTATATCATGAAGATATTTTTCTGGTTCATAACATTCTTTTGATTTGCTAAGAAAAGACAGTTTTGAATTGTTTTTGATACACATATGTGAGGGTTGGCGGAAACGGCTGCCCGGTCGGTCGGCGGAAACCGCTGCCCGGTCCGGTCCGGAGGCTGGTTTTGGGGGTTTCGAGTGTACCAAATGTAAGCAACATGGCTTGCTGTCGCAACATTAATTTAGGTGCATTTCTCGTGTAGTCTGACCCTACGTTGAACAGTAGCATTAATATCGTAAACACTACCGTACTTACCGAAATAGCAGCGTAATTTCGATCTTATACACGTTTACGATCTTATACCAGATTTCGGTGATGCCAGCTCATTAACGCTTATCATGAGGTCGATAATGAGCCGCGTGTCCTCTCCGGAAGAACTGATTAACGCCTTGATTTTTTTGCGAAAATGTTATCCCCAACACTAGTTTTATATTCATATACTCTGAAATAAGAAAAATGTAGGTTGGATTGATTGGATTGTGTAATTCATTGGAAGTTATCGACATTCCATGCGGCGCACAGTAGGTCGTTGACCCCGAAATACGCAGCGTGTGTAGACACGTGGATATGTGTGAGGCGCTTCTAATAGGGGACAGTAGTAAACTTTATCATTACTTGCTCTTTGGAATAGATTAGACAAATAAAATGTGGGCATTGATCAGAGTATGAGTCTGAGTGTATGAGTGTTGAAGATTAATTGCTAATTAAAAAATTTTCTCGAGCCGACCATGGCCAAGTTGTTTATCGCGATGTTATTTGGGCTCTAGTCGCTCTGCCGATCTGAGACTGGATGAGATTATGCTGACTTTTACTGCCACGAACACATTTGTTAAATCCTTGGTTAAATCTTTATTATCTGTGGGTTTCTTCATTTCCGACATGTGAGAAAATAGTATTGACTGATCAATCAAAGAATTGCAGTTTCAGGCTGTTTTATTAATAATCAATTATGTTCTAATTAATATTCCGTCTACACTGTATTAAAAAGATGCATTTTCTTAATATTACCGACCGCTCTCCATGTGATAGCGCCCCGTAAATACGGCCTTAATTACGATCTGATTTACAGCATGTACACGATTACCCTAGTCGTAATTTAGATACAGAATACTAGTACTACCAGCTGTTTTCCAACCAAAACCACGTCCAAAATTTCGACAAGGTTTTGTATACGTTTATTCTACGATGAGTGTATGTTTAATATTGAGATTACAATGCCTTCTGCTGCAAGAAGGCGCAGCTGCATTAGATACCTTACTCTGCTGTATGCAATACTCAAAACCCCAAAGCCAACCTCCGGACCGGACCGGGCAGGGGTTTCCGCCGACCGACCGGGCAGCCGTTTCCGCCAACCCATATATGTGAGGACTGTAGTAAGAATAATTGTGTTTCCAGCTTGTGATAAAACTTAATATGTTTAACACTTTTTACAGTTACTGCTCATCTCAAATGCCTTATGAGTCTGTTTATCCTGATACTTTTCTTTGTGCATTTTTGTCCTTCACAGTATTTGAGGACGGTCTGAAACGCAGTATGGGGCGCAACAAGATAAAACCTCTGAAACCTGAGCGTGCGGTGAGCATTTATTCATTGACTTAGACATGCAGTCATCTGGTTACTGTACACATTAGAGGGTTACAGGGTTGGTTACCCTTTGAACCTCATACATGTTGTCTGTGCTAGATTTTTGACGACGCCTCAGGGGTGACGATGCCTCAGGGGAGTAGTCAAATGGTATATTATTGTGTTCAGTCTGCAAAAATTCTAGGCAAGTTTAGGTGATCTTTAGGAGCTACTGTTTGTGTGACCATCGATCCGGAATTGCTCTCAGCTGCTCCTCCACTGAGTAATTCTGGTGGCATCATTATAGCCAACATGTCAGGGTGGTACTTCTCCAGAAACTTCTGGCCTGCCAGAAGGTGTTTACACCTTTGCCCTTTTCTTGCGTTGTCCTCACAGCTGCAGTACAGTTCTTTGAGACTTACAGTGTATGACTTACCAGGGACATGCTCATCACGTCACCGGAACGTATTGCGCCTGCGCGAAAAGTATAGACATGCTAATCTCCCAGTTTACTAAATGTCCGCATTTAAGAAAGTGTGTGCGTATATAAGGGTAAAACTCCGCGTACGTTTTACATAAAACCATGTCTCTAAAATATACTGTGCAACAAGCGGGATTTCAATGCAACGGTAAAAACAACAACCAGTGTTCGCGCAGGCGCAGTACGTTCTACCGACGTGTTGACATGCTCACTCTTAATATGGACAAGCAAAGAGTGGAAGGGTTCACAAGCTTGATGATGGAATGGTTTCGCTTGTATGCAGTGATGTACAGTTCAGCGAGTTCATGGCGTCTACGCTCTGTTTGGGTGGTCTGTTTGGTGTTGGGCCAATGTCAGCCTCATGTTTTTTTTTTTTCATGAAAGGCAACAGTTGTCTGTCCACCATCAAAGTTTCCATTCCTAGGATGTCCGATCAAAGCATCGAGCAACCTATCAACACGGTGATTTGCCTTTCCATCAAGTATGGTGTACTTAATTGTCATCCATTCCCTTTCAACGAGATTTGTTGTGTCTTGGTTACCATGCGGGAACATACAGCCTGCTCTGACCCACATGGAGAGCCACTCCTCACAGTCCCAGCCCTTCAGATACTGTACAATCACTTTAGGTAGCCTGGGAAGTAAGTTTTCAGTCCAAGCTTTCTTGGTGTGAAACCAACAAAGTAACATACGACACTTGACCTGCTCGCCTCCCTCCCATGACAGGGGATCATCCTTCACAGCATTCCAAATCCCTTTTTTCTCAGTTAGAGACTTGTCGATTACGATTGCATTTGGTCTTACTTGTAGTTTCTAGAAAACGGCTTTGAACCCTGCCTCTAGTCTCATCTCCTCTTGCTGTCCATTCTCAGCTGAAGTCAGGAGGAAGAATATAGGTGCCTTCTCCATTCTTGTTGGGTACAGTGGCTGCATAGAGTGGAAAACCAAAAGTGTTAAGTCCAAAAGTCGAGTCGACGCTCCAAGCGCTGTTTGGACTGAAACGCTCGGCCATTTTTTGCTGCCATTCAGTCTGAAAGACTGCAACAAATGGGCGGTTCTCCTTGTCATCATACTTCTGGAAAAATAAGCATTTTCCCTGCGCCTGATACTCTTCCAATTTCTGATAGGTGCTGAGCCAGTCATTATCGGTGAGTCTGTTTTGTCGTCTCCGTTCATACTGCAAACAGACTAGCTCTTTGCGTGTTGGGAGCTCTCTGTACCTGCATCTGTTAACCTCCCCTACGGTGCCTGAGGTCAGAGCAGTCTGAATAATGTTCACTGTCTTTTGTATGCTCAGACCTGCATCTAGACAGTCAGTAGCAATGCATTGGACACGCTCATCAACAGGAAGCCATCTCTGACCCTCAGCTGACCCTTGGGTGTGATTAGTGTGCATACCATGTAGGTAGATCTGTACAGGCAGAGTTGTATCAACGGGCACCACACCTCTGACACGGAATTTGCAACCAACTTTCTTGGAGGCTTGTCTTTTTCGCTTTATTGTGCGTTTCCGGCACCACTTCGATGACATGCAAACACTTTCTCAGTTGCTTGATAGACTGTGCCATCAGCACTTTTGCATGTGCGCTGCTTCATTCCTTTAATCACTCTCAGATGCACACTGTACTGCTTGGAGATGTCCTCAATGTAATAATTTCATCTTCCTCTACCCCGGAGATCTTTGATTTTGTCAACAAAATCTGCACTATTCTGAACATGGTGTTGAGACTTCCCCACTAAAGGTCCCAGGATCTTAGCTAGAAATTTTGCTAACTTGTACGGGACATAGCACTCCCCCCCCCCACAACAAAACTTTTAGCTCCTGCAACTAAAACAACAGGAGCTAATTGACTCATTTGCATTAACTGTGTCTTAGCCTTGCTATCCTTTGTAATCCGAATTTGTCTTCAGTCTGAATTGTCTGACAACGTTTCCTATTGGACATCTGAAATTGTCTTCATTCATAGTTAGGCCCACTTTACATTATGGTTTTTGCGTAAGCGGGACTGGCGTTAGCGGGACTGTGTTAGCGGGAGCCCCGTGTAAAGAGAGTTCCCGTTATCGTAGTCCGCTGTCGTCAATTTTTCTCCCGTCCACTCCGAAGCGCACGCCCGTAGGCTCAGCGGGAGTCCCCGTTAACTTCAAACTGCGTATAAAGAGAACACGTCGGGCTCGCAACAGCGGGAGTCAGGGTTTAGGCATTTAGCATAAAGCGCGCGCTTATTAGCATATGGCGCAAAAATGGTGGGTACAGATTTACAAGACATTGGAGGAAAATTGCCAACAGAGATCATGTTCATAACGCTGGGTAAGAATACTGTGATAAGAAAACAGTCTCCCGATAGTTATTTTTTATATACTAGTAGAATGAAAGTCAACCCAAAAATCAACCCGATCTACGCAGAAAAAATAGTTTTCACAACCTGTCTTTTCCGTAATGGCAACCTACGCAGGCTCTCACGTCAATCGGGTCGGCAGTCAATCTTCAAAGCAAGCGGGCTGTCAGCGAAATATAGTCTCATTCTCGCATTTTTAAGCGACCTACTTTCGCATAATTTTCATGGAAGACCTGTAAAAGATATACAAGTTCGATTCCGAATATATTCCCCTGCAATACATCGTTACGTTGCACCGAAACCAGAAGCCGCTATCTCTGCAAATTTTGTATGAAGTAATCCCATTACGCATCTCCGATTGGCCGTTGCTATGACAGTGGTGGCTGTTGCTCTGACATTGGTGGGGAAATTCCTGCCACATGAGCTGCTGGCATCTTGAGTTTTTACGTACGAGGTAGTTATTATACCTGCAGGAATTATGCATATTTTCACGGTTATTTCAGTGCGTAGCCATAATTTAGCAGGTCATCACTGAAAGAAAGGGATCTTCTATCAAACAGTTCGCTTTGAAAGGGTTTTTAAGTGCCTTTTTATCGAAAATTTTGTGGTCAAAGTTACCGGAAGTGTCGGCGAAACAACAACGTAGTCAGGGACTTGTATTTCTTATGCAAGTCACGTATTTGAATTTTCAATCACTTGGTAGCGGTCATGGCGGTACGCAAACAAAAAATTAAAGTTTGTTCAATATAAAAACGTGCAGCTAAAAAAAACTGCGATCTTTACGGGTAGACTTTCACCAAGATTTTACATTCCACCGCGCGTGTATCTTATTACCTGGATGTCTAACCTACATCGACATATCCATGAAAAATGGTTTAGTTACCTCCATGAAATGTCATGGAGGTTATATTTTCACTAGCGTTTGTCTGTCTGTCTGTCAACAAGATAACTCAAGAACGGCTGGATGGATTGGTCTCATACTTGGTGTGTTGGTAGGCTTGATAAAAGCTAGAAATGATTAGATTTTGGGCCCCCTTGCGGCTTTCCTTGGTACTGCAACTTAACGTCCAGTTTTGCTATCTCATGTTCTGAACAAGCTATGGTCACAATTTTTGGTTGTTAGATATCTCTTGTGGTCAGGAAGAAGTGTCAACCGTTTGGGCCCCCTAGTGGCTAGTTTTGGGATAGCAGGGGCATTTTTGTCAAAAACTTCTGAAGAGGAATTTTCCACTCGAGCTCGACCTCTGCATAATATCGACAGGATCTGGTTCAGGTTCAGGTCCGGACCTGAAGCGAAACCTCTGGACCTGAACCGGATTCGAACCTGATCAAGCAAAAAGGTATGCACCCCTACCCGGGTGTGTGACCTTGGTACTGCAGCAGAACCTCAATATTTGTTGTCTTTTGAGCTGGACATGCTATGGTCTTGATTTTGTGGTGGCAGATTGCTTGCGATGTAAGGAAGAAGTGGTATGTTTGGGGGCCCCCTAACAACTTGCTCTGGAACTGCAGGGATATTCTGGTCAAAATCTTCCAAATAGCATAACGGAACATAGGAACGACAGATTTCCATGATATTTAGCGTCCAGGTATCTTTGGCAGAGATGTACTTATATTGAATGACAAATTATGAAAATTTGAACTTAATTTACATAATTAATGAGGAAAATTCTATATTTACAGTGACTCAAAATGTACATATAACGTGTGTAATTAGTGGCAGGTGGAAGATTAGCAGATACCAATTATGCAAGTAGCTCCCTAATTTGCATAATAAATGTGAAAGTATCATTCAAAGTACATGTAGTAAATGATTTCAAGCACACTAACCCAAGATTAATTTTTTTCAGGATCCTGGAAAGAAAGTCCATTCACTGAAACGAAAGGTTTCAGCCCAGGGAAAGAGGATCCCACAGACACAAGCACAGGTGAGTAATGTCTTTGCAGCAGAGTTTATAGTTTTCTACTCTCCAAGCAGAGGTTAGGCTCCGGCTGTATTTTTAACGTTATTATTAGTCGTTTTTATCGGGCTTTCTATTTTGTCATTTTCTTGAAGTCTAAAAACCTAACCTCTGCCGGCAGTCGCAATTTTCAAAGCGCCATAAACCTAATCACTTCAGCACATTACAGCCGTTTACCACGGACGTGCGAAGTGCGCGCTGTCCGGCCAAGGGTTTCCCTCCCCCGCCGTGCTAGTCTTTCCGGTCGTCCGGCGGCCAGCTATAAAATCTTGTGGACACTGCCGACACAACAACGACAACAACCTACTAGATACTGACGTCTCGAATAAAGAGGTCTAGAAAGCAATGCAAGCGAGCGGCAAGAGAAAACATATCTGGAATCGCGACTATAGTCCGGAAGTCAGGACGAAACTCTGCATCGAGGTTTAGCAGCGAAGAATTTAACTCGGGAGGGACATCGCAACAACGAATCGGCCACGCGATCAATCAAGAAGGCGTTTCAGAAAGAAGTCACCAGCCTCGGAACAAACGAGATCGCAAACTTTTCACGCAAAAACATCGACAGGCCCGGGAAACTTGGCGACCTTGATGCGATGTTGTAGGACTTTGTTGTCAGAACCACACGGCAGACAGAGGTGTCGCCATTTTCTTTGTAGTTTGTTGTAAAGTCAAGTCAAGTCAAGGTTTATTGCGCAACAATTGTAGAACGGGCACAATGTATGGCAAACTAACGTTATATTGTATAAGAGAACTAGCACTATATTAGTAGTGGAATTAAGCTATTAAAGTAGCAATAGATGAAGGTTATGCAATGTTCGAAGAAACACAGTGTACAATGTGAAACAAATCCAGAATGTTGCTACAGACTATTTGCTAATAACATGAATCTAATACATACTACATTCAGGCTCTATTTTAAACAAACAATATGATTGAGAGGAGACATAACGAGGATTTTATCATCTAGTATATACATTACTATTACAATGTATACAAAATTAAGTTGATATCATTTGGTTCCTTTTCTGCATTGATGTATATATGTATTGGCCTACGTGAACGGAAACAGTGTCGGGACATGACATAAGTACATGAAATAGCTCTCTGTTTGTCTTTGGTAATGATTTGTACTTTATCGTCTGCATTAATTTAGCTCTTTCTTCTATGTAAGTTGGGCATTCTATCATGAAATGGTATTCATCTTCTACGCCTTCTTTGCATGTTGGAAACAGTCTCTGGCTTGCTGGGATATTGTTGTGTCGGCCTTTTTCAATTTCTAATCGGTGTGCAGCAATTCTGAGTTTTGTTGTATTAGCTACGAAGGATTTGTTTTGGACCGAGAGCAAGTATTTCTCAATATGAAATTCAGATTTTATTTTTGAATATGTATCGAGTTTACTGAAGCTTTTGATTTTTTGGCGCCAGCTGGACAGAAACTCATCTTTAAGGCGCTCCTTGTACATGTTTCAAAAATAGTTGGCGTTTATGGTAGGGTTCAACCAAATATTTTGGAACCCATGTCTGCAGAGTGTATCTCGTACATGTATAACCCAGTCTTGTTCTAGTCTTACAGCTTCATTATATGCCAAGTTTTCACTATTCTGTCATTCGAAAGGCTGTTCAATCTTATCCAATATTTAACCAGTTGAGTCTGTGTATCTATACATTTGTATATAGCGGGAACATGCCCAATTCTCCCCTCACGGCAGCGTTAACTGAACTTTTGGGGACGCGGAGAAGTATCTTGTAGAAGTTTAGAAGAACTGTTCTAGGTTGGAAACCTTGTAAGAAATCGGAGGTTGGATTACCGTAATGTTCTGTTTTGCTAATGTATTGGAGTGGTATATCATTTGTAACTTATCATTGTACTTGCTAAGTCGAATCAAAACCGGACGATTAGATGGTGGGTCAGATTTTTTTCCGACACGATTAGCTCTACGGATATTAACATCTGATCCTAGTATCGGAGATATAATGTTGGATACTATTTGTCTTATGTTTTCATTTGTATATTCCGTTACTCCATTAAGGTTGAAATCCCGTGATTGAACTGTTGTTCCCAATATCTCGCTACAATAAAGCAGAATTGGTTTGACTAAACTATTAAATAAATCAAGGGCTAGCGGAATGGATTGATTGTGGTTTGATAGAAGGAGGGATCTAAGTTTGAAAGAAGCCCGGAGGGCTTTTATTCTCAGTTGTTTTGTTGCACGCTGAAATGATCCGGAGGGTGTTATATCTACCCCCAGATAGGTATAGACGTTTGTAATGTTTAAGGCATGTCCTTGTGATTTGAAATTTGAATTTTTGATGTTACCTGTTCGACCATTTTTGGAAAATATCATCACTTTAGTTTTGTCTCTATTGATTGCTAGCTTCCAGAGTGAGCAAAATCTGTCCAGTCTTTTTAGGCACTCATGGAGACCCTTTTCTGACTTTGAAAAGAGGACAAGGTCGTCTGCCCATAGAAGACTGTTAATTTGAGTATTCTCAAGAGTAACAGGGTTACATGATGATGAAGACAACTCGGATGGAAGATCATTTATGAAAAGGTTAAATAGAAGTGGACTTAGATTACATCCTTGGCGTACGCCGCAAGTGGACTTGAAGTAATCTGATAGACCATTAGGAGTTCTAACACAATATTTTACGTTGGAATGCATGGATTGTATGATTTTGAAGAATTGTCCACCTATGCATGATGATAACAATTTGTAGTACAAGCCATCTCTCCAAACAGAATCGAACGCTTTTTTGAAATCAACAAAGCACGCGTATAACTTGCCACCAGGTTCAGACAACTGTTTATCGATGATAGTTTTAAGCACGAAGATGTTGTCACTTGTCCGAAAATTTTGTCTAAATCCGGATTGAAAGGGAGTCAATAGATTGCTATTTTCTAGAAAGTTTTGCAGACGATTACTTAATATGAGAGTGAACATTTTACCAACGCAACTAGAAATTGCGATCCCTCTATAATTTGACGGGTTGGATGTGTTGCCACTTTTGTGTATTGGGACCAGAATGTTTTGACTCCATTGCTTGGGAAATGTACTGGACTGGATGGCGAGATTGAACAGTTTCTTCAGTGGCATGACAAGTTGGTTTGCACCACATTTTAGCATTTCGTTGGTGATGGAGTCTGTGCCACAGTCTTTACGGCCCTTCAGTTTATGTAGTCCGGCTATGATTTCGTCTTTTGAGATGTCGTAGTCCAAAGGATTTCCTGTTTTATTTGAAAGGTTCTTGATAATAGTTTCGGTATGTTCCTCACTTCCTATGTCAACTTGGGTATTACTTCTCGTTGTCTGGAGAAGATCTGGTTCTTTCTGACAGACATGTTGGTGAAAATCAGTGTCGGCTTCATTACTTTTAACAAGATCGTTCAGATTTGTGAAGTGAGTTTTCCACTCTTCAGGGCTTATGTTATTATTTTCATCTTTATCATTTCCATCCTGGTTTTGAATTTTCATTTCTCTCCAATATTTCTGTGGGTCTGATTTACAAAGTTTATAAAGATCGTTCCATTGTCTTTCTTTGAAGAGCTTTCTTTCTGTTTTAATCTTTTTCTTGTAAAGCTTAAGGTTGTTAAAATATGTATGGCGGATATCGAGTCTCCACGGACATTTTGAAAACTGGGAGGCTAAGTTATTGATTTTGTGTTTCAGCGAGGCGCATGATGAAGTGTACCATGGCTTTCTTTTCTTTTTCTTTCTTCTATGGTTCCTGAAGGTGATTTTACGTAAAGATTTGTCCGCTACACGTGTTATTATGCCGGCAAATTCCTTTACTGCACTGTCTACATTGCAAAATGACTTATTCATAAAATTTTGTATGTCAATTAATGTTGATGGATCGTCTAGCGCGACTGAGAATTTCGCTTTTGAGTCATCATCCCAGATGTATATACTTGGCAGAGGATTAGTCGGGGTTTGAACCTTTTTTATGTACGGTGAATAGTTTGTGGAAATAGAACAAGACAGTAAACAATGGTCTGAAAACACAGAAAGGTCGTTCACTTTCAAATATTGAACTTTGGAAAAAAAATCCGAACTAACAATGAAGTAATCAACCACACTTGAACCATTGTACTTGTGGCAGGTGAATTTATACCGGATAAGTCTCCTGCAACCCGGCCATTTAGGATACTAAGATTGGCTGCTATACAGAGATCAATCAAATTATTACCATATCTATTACTTGTTTTGTCGTAACTAACCCTGTGAGGCGTGTCTTTTATGTCTATAAAATCGTGGTTTAGGCAATCATCCTCAATTACTGTTTCCTGCAGGGAGGCTGTTCTGGCATTAAAATCTCCAAGCAGCATGACATTACCTTGATTTCAGAATTTGCATATGTCATCTTGTACGATATCAAATAGGGAATTGTTTTTTGTTTCTGGGATTGATGAGTTTTCCGGAGAGAAATACACACAGCCGACAAACAAATCTTGCTCTAGGCCAAAGAATATCTTATGTAACTTACACCAGAGGATATCTTGGTGTTTAGATGGTAGTTTTGTAAGGCCTTTGGTGAGAGTGTTTTTGAACATTATGACTATCCCGCCTGAATTCCTTCTGGCAGTCTTTTTAACATCCCTATCACTTCTAAAGTAATTGAAAGAATCTATTATACATTTTTCTCCTGGCTTAAGCCAGGTCTCCTGGAGACAAACAAAATCATATTCTTCTAGACTAGAAACAAATTCTTCATCTTGACATTTCTTCCGAAGACCACCTTGAACATTCCAAGAACAAAACTTAAGTGCTACCTTTTGAACAGACATTCTTGGGCCAAAGGTGTCGAATGGGGAAACCAGATGTATCACAAGACAACAGTTAGAGCATGGTTACATGTGAGCGGAGTGTATCAATACAAAATTAACGCAACAACGTATCAATACACAATTAACGCAACAATGGATCAAAGTATGTACACAAATGTATTCTACAATATGATGCCAAATAAGACTATCATCCTTGGCATTTACAATTACGAAAAGCGAATATTCTAGGTCACCTGATTCAGTCAGATCAAGTCTGATATCCTTCCAAAGTTCATGTCTATATCAGTGTCTCAGAAAGTCCGTCAGCATGTTCACGAGCTTCTCTGCCATGTGACGTTTGTCCTGTGATGCACTCCGTGTCGCTTCAGTCCGTTGGTTACCGTTGTTCCACATGGGAGGCGGTGGGGGGACTGGGTTCCACGGGAACATCGGCGGTGGACATTCAGCAGGGTTGAAGGGTGGTCGCATGGGCAGTGGGCATTCAGCAGGGTTGAAGGGTGGTCGCATGGGCAGTGGGCATTCAGCAGGGTTGAAGGGTGGTCGCATGGGCAGTGGGCATTCAGCAGGGTTGAAGGGTGGTCGCATGGGAGGGCACTGTGTCGGCTGTATATGTATCTTGGTGTTCTGCATCATATGTGGTTTCCTCACTGGCTTTGTGTACTGTCTGGTGGGTTCCATATGGTGTCTGTCCATTCCAGGTCCCTGGTAGTGGCGCAGCGTGCGTTTAACATCTGCTACCATCAGACTCACCCCTGCACCAGGTCTGAGATGGATATTGTCTGGTTTGTATAGAGACCTGTCTTCTGATAGGAGCCGATGTCTGATATATATAAGCCGATCGTCTTCGCAGCAAGTTTTCTCGACAACATGGTTGTACATAGCTATGTTTGTATTTAGCTTAGAGTGCATGCTTGCCCCTCTCGGTAGCACCTGTGATATTGAGATTTTTGCGTTCGGGTAGGCCGTTTTAGCCGTTTGGATCAGTTTACGTGTTTGCTCCGAACATAAATCAATACTGTCCGGTCGTGTTTTAGTATTATCCAAGTCATTGGAGCCAACATGTATGATTACAAATTCAGTGGTGGTGTCTGGTGTCATTCTGATCCTTTCGACAGCTTTGGGTAACGTTGTTGTTTTGTCAATGTTGGTACTTTTGTTCCTGTACATCTTCTCGGGATTGACGTCGTTCCACAAAGAGTCTGCGAATATCCTGACATCCTTCTTGCCTGTACTTTCAGTCGTAACTGGAGGTGTGGTGTTTTCGCCAGACTGATTGTCAACAGGAGCTGGTATCTGTGGGTCAGGACGTTTTTCGAATTATTTTTTCATTTGTAGTAGCTCACAAAGAATGCCTTATATATTGCACTTTTGACGCTATGAATTTAACTGTAATTCTGCCCTAGAAATTTGTACATTTGCGTACGGGTGGGAGGTCATCAGAGGTCATTGTGTTGCGTGAATAGGAGACTCAGCGGGTGGCATCCGCAGCCGGGCTGAAGATGCCGGACGTATCATAATCCCGGGCCGTAAAATCCTTACCCCTAATGACAATTTGATGGTTCCCGAGGATGAGTTCTGGCACCTTTCTTCAATGGAATCAAATAGTTTTGCTCCGCCCCGAGGTCAGTGCCGGCAGAGGTTAGGCCGGACACAGCTAGATAAAATGACAAAATAGAAAGCCCGATAAAAACGACTAAAAAAAACGTTAAAAAAACAGCCGGAGCCTAACCTCTGCTTGGAGAGTAATAGTTTTCCAGCCAATTCTAATGAACCTGGAGGTGACAACCAATCAGATGATGCTCAGCATGTGGTTATGCTCCCTGATCCTGTGTGAGAAAGGCAGAGAAGGACTGAGGACTGCTTAAACTGCAAGTGGGATGAGTGCAGTTTCCATGGATCTCCTCATTTGGGAAGCCTGTAGATGATGTGTGCATATACAGTGTTGTTGTCAAGAGAGCAATTAAGATGGCAATCATGCCAATCGAAGTTGATCAGATTGAATTTACAGGGATGGCTTCTTTTGTCAATATGTCCCCGATTTTTTATCTCAGAATAATGAACAGAAGTCTCTACTTCATGTATCTATAAAAAAAGTATGTTTTTCCCCATAAAACAAACCCTTTTCCTCGATAGTAGAGGACTTAGGAGCCCCAATAAAGTAGTTGTTGTTGTTGTATGTGATTGATTTTTGCTGCACTCGTTGCATGACTTTTGTTGTATTTTCTTATCAGTGTAGGCTCCATAGATGTTCTTGACAATGATGGGAAGGGATGGAAATAAAATGATATTCCAGGAAAATTTACTTTCTTGGTATTATGGACTTAAGTTAAAAGCTTTTTTGTGATCTACGTCATCTAGAAAATTTGACTGACTTGAAAATAAATTTTCTAAGTGTTCTTTCTCAAGATTCTTTCGAATTTATCCCTAAGCTATAAAAACAATATTCCTTTGCCTTGTTAGTGTGCAAAATACTTTTCTGAGTCAGGTTGCACACTGTGCAACCTGGGGCAAAAACTAGGTTGCACCACTGAATTTCAACCTGCACCACCTAAAATTCACTAATTTCGAAAAAAATTAGGTACAATACATACATACATACATACATAGTTACATACATTAACTTTTATTATCATATTACTTATAAGTAATGTTTCCTGCAGAAACAAACATTTCTTTTTTGCCTGCATATAGTTTATTAACTTTATATCAACACAAAGCAGATGAAATACTGGAAGTCAGTGTCTGCCAGGAGCTCCGGTCTCCATTCGCAACAACTCTCTGTTTCCTGTCCATTAGGTAGTTGTGGATCCATGCATGACGTCATTCTCGAGCTAAGCTAGAGGTTAACCACACTCTGAAGTAGCAGGGCGTGATTGACACGATCAAACGCTTTGCTCATGTCGGCAAAAAAGGCGCTGATTAAGGTTGGCTGGTTAAAGTCCAGGGTAGTCAACCATGTTTGGACTAAGCGTACAAGAGCAATTGTAGTAGACGATTCACGCTCCATGCACAGTTTAGAATGGGTGTATAAGTTTGTTACAGTAGTATCCATTTCGTCGTGAAGCGGGCGGCAGGAACTTTAAGTTTAAGCTAGCCCTACGTGTTCAATGCTTAAGGTGCAAACATGAATATTTTCATGATTAATACTTCAATGTATAAAACCTAAAAATGATTGAAATATTAAGTAATAATGATTTCAAGTTGCTGACCCATCCATTTCTTCCAAGGTGTCTGAGTGGGAGGCTAAGGTGGAGACCTTATCTGAGTGGCTGTCTGACACAGAAGAACTTGTGGCCAACCAGCTGCAGAGACCACCATCTTCTCAGTTGAAGATCATTGAGGCACAACTTCAGGAGCAGAAGGTGATTATAAAGTTCTGTTTAGTCAGTTACCAAAGTCAGCTAGCACTCACTGGAAGACAACACGTACCATGGCCTGCTGCTAAAATATTATTCATAAAGATCAAGTGTTCTCAACCACTGCAAGATAGGGCATTTTCTTTGATTAGTTTTCCTGGTTATGACTATGAGTTATATTTTGAGTGCTTTTTAACCATTCCTTGAAGTGATGTACAAGTCATACAGATAACCAATTCAACAGTTTCTTTGAAAAGTGTAAAGTTGACATATGAAACAACAGTATCAAATTTAAGTTTTGTGATTCAGAAATAAATCCCTAGCCTCTTCATGTGGGTGGATCAATTATGTGGAATTGGTATTAAAATTAAAAGTTTGGGAAAAGAATTACCATACTTTCTGGAATAAAGTATGTACTTTTAAACTTTTTAAAATTGAAAAGGTGATACAAGTTGTTGCCAAAGTTGGGGTGCGTAATTTTAAACTACTACAACACGTTCATATACTGTCAGTTGTTTGGGGTAGGTGCTCTTCAGCAATGCATTAATGAGACCTTAAAGTTTTGAATAAATTAGATTAGGCTACAGCAAGTAAATATTATGGCTGACATCCTCTGCAGACTGCAAAAATAATGCGATAGGGCGAAAAAAAACAAGATGGGTGAAAAAAAAACAAGATGGCTACATTTTCAAAAATAGGCGCAATAAAGTTGTGATGATTGTTTTAACAAGAATTAAAGGACAAAACATGGTATCAGAGCCAACAAGGCATTCATTCCCGTATTCAAGACATGTACCGGTGTGGTAAAAGTGACTGTAGTGTTTGTTGTAGACTGGCATCACCAACAAAGTTGGTAACCACACTCATAGCTTCCATATTGGTGTCACTTTTACAACTACCCAATAAGTTTCATTTCTACAATGTAGTCCTGGGTACCTCGCAAGTGTCACTTCTACAAGTACAATTAGGCTACAACACAATATATTTGCTCATTTTGGTACTTTAACGTCATGTTGACCATCACTGCAGAAGAAAAAAATTCTTGTTTTTTTTTCTGAAATCAAGCGAAAATTAATGCGCGCGCTGATGTCATCCATAAAATTTACTTGCTGTGGCCTTACTTGGCGAAGGGATGGGTTCCTTTTTACCTTTCAGTCCCACGGGTCTGTATGAGACTTGCCCCAAATGGGTTGTATACTTTAATTATTGGTGCATACTTTATTCAAGAAAATATGGCAAATGTAAGAATTAGGAATGTAATAACTTAGTATTCTCATCTCACAGCTGCTTAAGAGGCTAGTGGATGACAAGAAGCCGACGGTCGACTCCCTGAAGCAGGAGGCAAAGCAGCTGTCCAGTATCGCAGACCCTGGGGACCGCAGGAACATTCAGCAGCAGCTAACGGACCTGTTCCAGCGCTGGGACGCTCTCACCATCAACACTACAGACAGGTAACAGTGGGAATCACTAATTTGAATTGAATCCATGAAGCAGGGCTGTCTCAAGGACCCGTCCCCCCGTCCCGGGACAGAAATTTGCCTGTTTTGATGGCAAAAATGTTACTCCATTCTCCAATGTCTCAAAAATCTTAACTTTATGACATGAAAGTGTTGAAATTCTATTCCCATAAGCTTCAAATGACATGTTTAATGAGGAAAATTACAACATTGGCTCCAAACAATAAGTGGGGCGGAAAAAAGTTTCAAGACTGAGACAGCCCTGTATCCAAGGTTTCAAATCAGAAATTTTCAAGCACAGAAGATTTTGATATTGGTGAATAATATAGGAAGGCTGCCAGTGTTATGTACTTTGGAATATGTATGATATGTGATTTTTTTCCAAATATTCATGTGTCAGGTACTGTAGTTCCTTTAGAACCCTGCCTGATTATCGTTCTTCCAAATGTACTGTAATCATTTTGTCAGCTCTCATTCAACTATTTGTGAGCAGAACACTAATGACCAGGACCTATATAATATAGTAACTCTCTATATTTGAATCTTCTGCCACAGAAAACAGAAACTTGAAGACATCTTGGAGGCTGCCAAGGATTTCAAGGATGCATTTGACCCCCTGGTGGAGTGGGTTGAGGCCACAGAGAGGAAACTGTCATCTCAGCAGCCAATCACCACAGACCCTGCCAAGATGGAGGCAGACACAACAGAGCATCAGGTTAGTGTCCTGGCTCACTGTTTTAACTCTTGCCTTTTACTCTGAAGCTGCACAGTGCAGATGGTTGGTCCACACTTGTGTCAACTGAAATTGAAGTGCAGTATGGAAATGTAGGTACATATGTATAGAGAGGATGGTAATGAAATGAAGGCAGGGGGAAAAAGCCAAAATGTCAGTAATAAAATTGGCTGTGGTTGAATGTGATAAAAGAAACTCACATTGTGAAGCCTAGCTTTATGTTTTAACCATATTGGATTGAACTTGAAGAAAATTCTCTCCTTTCGAGATTCTCTAACCACAAACTATCCAGGTATTGGCTGATGAAGTGGCCAATCAGAGGGCAGCAGTCGGTCAGGTGACTAAAGCTGGCCAATCATAGATGGAGCTTTGTAGTGATGATGAACAGGTGTCAGTGAAGGGTCAGATGGACGCTGTCAGGGACCATTTCAAGGACATTCAGGAAAAAGTCCGTCGTCGTGGAGACCAGCTTGAGCAGGCTAAAGAAAGCATCTTATTATAGATTGGCTGTGTTTCCTTTTCTTAGGCCATCACCAGAGACATTGCTGACCATAGGGAAGCTGTAGAAGATGCAGTAGAAACTGGGAAATCTCTCCTGGCACAAACTACAGGTTAGTACTGACATCCCTGTCAGATGGTATGTTCCAAAATGAATTGCTCTGATTGGTCAGAATGCAGTCAATTGGGCTTATTTAGTCACGTGACCCCCATTACTAGCAACCAATTGTGACCCTAAGCGATGCGCGTTGGCCGCCATTTTGGTGTACCACTGAAGTCGCGCGCGCATTGTCATATGCAGCTTTCCTCAAACCGTCCACAGTTTCTGCACAAAACTGCCTGCTTGGTCATCATGGTACTGTGTTTAATTGTTGGCTGTGGGAGTAGGACAGGACGTAGGACGGCTGCAGCACAGAAAAACGTGAAAAGGTGAATTTTTTTTTTGTTCCTTGTGTAGTAAGGATTTTGAACAAGGTCAGGCTGAAAACTGTCCCAACGAGCCTGTGATTGTTCCCAATGAGTTTGCGACTGCTCCCGAGGATTCAGTTGTACAAGATCAACCTGAAAACTGTCCCATCGAACCCGTGATAGTACCTGCAGAGGTTTTAGCAGCTCCCGAGATGGAAACACAGAATCCCTCCAGTTCAGAGAAATGTACACACTGTCAGATAACAGAGTTCAGGGAGTTACTATAAATGCAGAAATGTTCGCGGTGGATTAATGTTCGCGGTTTTCGCGTTGACCACTTCACCGCGAACTTAAATCCACCGCGAACATTTTTCTATTATGGTATTAGACTGTAGTTTACGGTGTTACCGCGAACTTAAATCCACCGCGAAAAGTCCTTTTTCCCGCTACCGCGAAATTAAATCCCCGCGAACTTAAATGCATTTACAGTACCTGTTCAGGGAAACAAAGGCTGTGCAGGATTTCACTGAGAACTACTTCACTGTCGCGACAGTGATGACAGGGTGAGATTTTACACTGGTTTGCCAGCCTTTGGCACATGGAAGATAATTTTTGATTTTGTTGCACCACATGTATCCAGGAAAACCAAAGCCTTGACGCCATTTCAGGAGTTTGTGATGGTCTTGATGAAACTCAGGCTCAATGTGCCTCAACAAGATCTGGCGTATCGATTCAATATCAGTCAGCCTACTGTGTCAAGGGTTTTCTGGTCATGGATGATTGTGATGGACATACGTCTGACACCTCTTATCAAGTGGTCTGAACGAGAGGCAATCATCCGTACCATGCCATCAAGTTTTCGGGACTCATTTGGGAGTAAAGTCACTATCATCATTGACTGTTTTGAAGTTTTCATTGAAAGGCCTTCTAATCTGCTCGCAAGAGGCCAGACCTTCAGTAACTACAAGAACCACAACACAGTTAAAGTACTGGTAGGCATCACACCACAAGGATCCATCTGATTTGTGTCTAGGGCATGGGGTGGGCGCACATCAGACAAGCACCTTAGGTCTCGTTCCGGTATTACTCCGCGGGTGGGCACTCAAACGTAGATCCTTCCAAGATATAAATGGGGCCCCAAATGGTGTGTTTATGTGGATGATAAATTGCCTTTTATCGCCCCCATGTCCTATCGAAGGATTTGAGATGAAAGGATGTGTACTTCTGACAGGATCGGGTGGAAAAGTTTCGGCATTCGGGCGATTCTCGGACGTGTACGTTTGTTTGTCCTGAGTAATGTGGTCAGCGGGTCACTGAAGGAAAGCCCCACTTTCTGGATAGTATTTATGTGCAGTTATAGATGTTATAAAAATCGATCCATCGGTCAGATTTGGAAAACAATTTTTTTATTGATTACTGGATATGTGATCTTTCAATAGAAATTAAAACGTCTCCCGCCGAACTGTTTCTTTATTGGATTTTCGCCCATTAAAGTTGCATAATTAAGCACTGTTGTAAAGGAGCGGACAAAAGTCCGGTATGAGACCCTTACTGCAAACTGTGGTCTGTTGGACAAGCTGAAACCTGGTGACTTAGTCATGGCTGATCGTGGTTTCACAATTGAAGAGAGCCTTGCTCTACACAAGTGAAGCTGGCCATTCCTACATTCACTCGTGGTAGCAAACAACTCGATCCTGCTGACATTGAGCAAACACGAGGCATTGCAAATGTGAGGATCCATGTCGAACGTGTGATCGGATAATTGAAGCAGAAATACACAATGCTGCAGGGAACACTGGAGATCCATTATGTGAGCCTTAGTGCTGGATCAACGGAGCCAATGGTGGTTAGAATTGTCAGAGTGTGTTCTGCCCTAACAAACCTGTGTCCTTCAGTTGTACCCTTCACATAAATGGACACAGGTGTGTTAGGACAGTATTACTCTGACCTTAATGTCCACGATTAACTCTAGCCTTTACATGGTATGTGGACACAGGTAGATTTACGTGTGTGCTGTCCAATCATGCACACATTCAACATGGATCCTCCATCACATTTACAGAGCCTCGTTTGCTCACCGGTGATACATGTAGGTAGGGGGTAATAAATAGATGATCTGTGTTCAATTCATAAATTTATTAAGATATTTCACATCAATGTTCTATTCTTTTGCTAAGACTTACATTGTTGACTGTTCGACAGTGGAGAAATGTTGCAGCATTGAGTTACAGTGAGATGAAGATGTCTAGGCTATCGCATTCTAAGAATTTCAAAACAGATTCAGGCTATGATAATAGCAATTATGTAATAAGAAAAAATAACTGAACTGTCTTTTTTCTATTCAAAGGTTTATGAAGATGTGTTGCAAAAGTGTTACATCCTTTGATAAGAATAAATGAATGTTCAATATTAAAGTACTTTCTCATTCACTTCTTTAATTTCCTGATGCTGGCCTTACCATTAACAGTAATGCAACTCTATTTGTCTTTGTGCTGAGACAGTCATACATCCCATAGTGCCTTATCAACTTCATCCTTCTCTAGTACCAGGATGTGGGAGGGGGGCTGCTCGTTTGGACTGGAGACTTGTACTGTAACACAGGGGAAGAACAAGGTTAATAATGAAAAATAACAACAGATTTTAATAACAACACCATCTCTAGGACAACTTGGGATAATACGTGTAAAGATGAGGAAACTTTCTCACCTGTTAAGACAGTCATACATCCCATAGTGCCTTCTCAACTTCATCCTTCTCTAGTACCAGGATGTGGGAGGGTGGCTGCTGGAATCCTTTAGACAATGTGGGCACTTCACCTCACCACAGCCCTGGCCACAGCAGTCACAGCTACAAATGAAATCTGGAGTGGCATGTAGGAACTGGTGCTCAAGGTGGACAAACATCCCACATTGCTCAACTTTGAAATTCTTGTGTTTGGTCTCCATCATTTTTCTGTATTCAGCAATTGCTTGCTTCTCATGCTTGCACCCATGTTCTGTCGCTGCTGTGGTGAAAGAGAAAATCTTCGGATAACAAATTGTTTTTATCAGTGACTTTGAGGGCACGGCGGGGTTGGTGGCACTGGCCTGTTTACTGATCGAGGCCCCGATTCTCCCAGCCCTGTGCTTGAAGAAAGAACTTCCCCGTGCCTGGTCTCTGGTGTCCTCCTCGATCAGTTTTCTCTCGCTGTCCGATAGCTGCACTTCAACTTTGGAGCATTCCTCCAGAAGATCGTCATAGCTCATGTCCAAATATTTCTGATCTGCAAGCTCAGAAATGGTTGCTACGTTGTGGCTGGTTGGGAGAAATGCTTCAAAATGCTGGTCCTCAAAACTCAACAAGGGAGACTTGAACTTCGTAGTGTCAAGCTTCTCAAATAATCCAGCCATTTCAGTAGCACTTGGTGTACATGTGTTGGTTGTAGACTCGTCATTTCCGTTGGTTTGTAGTTGTGGACATGTTATCTTGAGTTTTTTTGCTGAGCTGCAGTCGATGTTTCTCATTTCCGCCATTGGATTTGTGCATGGAAACGGAGTTGTGCGTGGAAGCCATGCATTCGGTAAGTCCGTCGGAGGGATGTCGGAGATATATTTCTAAGTAAAAGAGGATGCTTGCAACATGTGAACAGCACTCACCAAGTCCAGCCAAACAGTCACGGCAGTGTACGCTGAGGATGGTCCCGCCGGGAGTTGCGATGATCCACACATGGGCGCTGGGGTCGATCCATTCTGAGAGTGTTTCACTTTTCCGAGGACAACGTGTTTCCCAGCAAGAACCTTTGCCTTCAGACTTTCCACAAACCCGGACATGACATAGTTGTCGGCCTGGTGTGTAGAAACTTGTGTCCAAATCCAGGTACGAGACAAGGTCGATCGATTCCACGGCTGGTAAACTATCAGCGTCTAACTGGTCCTCTGGAATCAGAAATGGATCGATTCCAACAGCAGAAATCTTCTTGTAACACAGGAGTACATGGGGCTGCAGGCACCTCGCGTAATCCGACAACTGAATTTTCTCTGCCATTTTGGAAAGCTTGTCTCAACTTTGTTGTTCTCCGCTCGCGCCGCGCTGCAGCTGCACAAAGTGGTATACCAAAATGGCAGCGCGAGGGGTGTGACGTCATGCTGACGTCATGTGAATAAGCCCTATACATGTGTCTTAGTGACTCATGAAACTGATCATGTCATTGGATATAATAATAATATGTAAAGTAAAAAAAAGTCTTAACGAAATGTTTTAAACAAATTTCACCACAGGAGATGATGTCCATGTCATTCAAGAGAGACTTGACATCCTGGAGGACCGATACGCCAACATCTCCTCCACGGCCAATGGCAGGCAGCAGAGATTGCAGCAAGCTCTCCCACTGGCCAGGAAGTTTAAAGATGCCACTGAGAAGCTGTCTGATTGGCTGGACAAGGTTGAGGCTGATATGGGTACAGCTGAGGTTGCTGCTGGTTCTGAACAAGAGCTGGAGAGATTCAGGGTAAGATGACTTGACATGAAAAACAGCAAAACCTTGGATTTTAAATATTTTGAGTAGACTCCAGTTTGAATTGGCATTGCTTGTATTGACCATATTGTGCCAAAGCAATGTCATCGCCCAAAAGTACAACCTAGCTTTATGTTTTAACCATAGTGGATTGAACTTGAAAATATTCTCTCCTTTTAAGATTGTCTAACCACAAACTCTTCAGGCATTGGCTGATGAAGTGGCCAATCAGGAGGCAGCAGTCAGTCAGGTGACCAAAGCTGGCCAATCATAGATGGAGCTTTGTAGTGATGATGAACAGGTGTCAGTGAAGGGTCAGATGGATTCTGTCAGGGACCGTTTCAAGGACATTCAGGAAAAAGTCTGTTGTCGTGGAGACCAACTAGAGCAGGCTAAAGAAAGCATCTTGTGATAGATTGGCTTTTTTTGTTTCCTTTCCTTAGGTCATCACCAAAGACATTACTGACCATAGGGCAGCTGTAGAAGACGCAGTAGAAACTGGGAAATCTCTCCTGACACAAGCTACAGGTTAGTACTGACACCCCTGTCAGATGGTATGTTCCAAAATGAATTGCTCTGATTGGTCAACAGAATGCAGTCAATACATGTGTCTTAGTGACTCGTGAAACTGATCATGTCATTGGATATGATGATATGTAAAGTAAAAAAAAGTCTTAACGAAATGTTTTTAACAAATTTCACCACAGGAGATGATGTCCATGTCATTCAAGAGAGACTTGACATCCTGGAGGACCGATATGCCAACATCTCCTCCACGGCCAATGGCAGGCAGCAGAGATTGCAGCAAGCTCTCCCACTGGCCAGGAAGTTTAAAGATGCCACTGAGAAGCTGTCTGATTGGCTGGACAAGGTTGAGGCTGATATGGGTACAGCTGAGGTTGCTGCTGGTTCTGAACAAGAGCTGGAGATATTCAGGGTAAGATGACTTGACATGGAAAATAGAGCAAGAAAAGAATAGTAGGAGGGAGATAAAGATGGGGAAGTCTTTTATAAAAGAAGAGGAAAATGTAAAATGAAAACGTAAATATCAATTTTCTTAATGCCTTTTCAGGTAATGTTATGTTTATAACCAAACAAAGTATTTTAAAAACTTTGTAAAAAAAAAAAGAAATATAAAAATCCAGATCATGATGATGTTTTGCTTTATTTTCAGGAATACAAGAAGCAGGTTGATGGACACAAGCACCTGGTGGCGAACATGAACGAGGCTGGAGCCAAAGTGATGGAGTTGAGTCCCGGGGAAGGGGCACGTTCCGTGGAACACAAGATAGCAAACATCAACCAGCGATATGACTCAGTGATTGCTGCTGTGAGTATGAACGGGGCCTAATGAGTTCATCTATGTCATTTAAGCATGGCCCACAAATTAAGATAGGGGAATACACAAGGTTACCCACTTCACAACAGCAGGGGCTGCATAGGTTTGGGCCAGCTCATTTCAAATACAAATCTTAAATACCCTCAATCATGTAGCTTGTGATGACCCGTGTCTCCATCTATTTCTATTTCTATGTGAAAAGGTATGCATCTGATGGAAAACTATGCAGCACATTCAAATGTTGTGGAAAATGCCATTTTTAATGCAAAAGTTTCTACAAAAACAATGGTCCGACAGATTTCAAGCACACTAACACAAGATGAATTTTTTTCAGTTGTCTGGCAAGAATGGGGATTCTCTGAATGTGCTAGCCCAGCAAGAGGAAGAGGGCCTCACACAGACACAAGCACAGGTGAGTAATGTATGTGTGGTACAGGGGCTTCTGTACAGAAGAGTTTATAGTAATACATATCGATGACATTTCATATGAGAGTGAAAAAGTTTCTATTGTTCAAAAATGACTGAAGAGAATAATGGACAAAACATTTATAAGCAAGTTGACAGGAAGGTTGCAGGACAACAGGAGATGGGCAAGACAAGCCCAAGACAAATATCGTTCATACCATTCAACTGTTCAATTCATCATGCTTTATAAAAGGTTATGTCATTGTCCTTAGGAAAAGTTCTCCTTACTTTGAGACAAGCAGAAAAAGTGTTGCTCCCTCAAACTGTCCAGTATGTCCTGTTTTTCCACTGAACTTATATGCATGCTTATATGTGAGTACTATCTGGAGTTGATGACTAAAGACAGCCAGAGAAATACCTGCACAGAACACTGTTCTGCATTCCTACTATCATGCATTCTGTTGTCCAGTCGGCCTTTTACACAAACCGATGCTAGCATGTGCGAGACCTCACAGCGACAGCAGAATTTCCGAGTTTAGAATGTGAGTTTAAGTTTGTAACAGTAGTATCCAATCCGTCGTGAAACGGGCAACAGGAACTTGAAGTTTAAGGTTTCGGGGGCGGCTGATTTTAGTTCTCTATTTGTTAAAAATGTAATTCATATTGTGGCGCTTATATGTGTAGTATACATTGTAATTCATATTGTGGCGTTTGTATGTGTAGTATATATTCCTGACCCTAAATGGTCTGTAACGTTTGCGATTATTCAATTATAAATAGGCAAAAATATCTATCCTTGGGCTCTCCAGAAGGGGGGCGCAGCTGGCTCTGCGGGAATGGCGAAATAATCCCCCGGGTAGCTTTGTGCATGCGCTCTATGGACCGAGGAAAGGAGTTCTCAGAAGCTTGGCTAATAAACACACAAAGAAACATACTGTACTGCCAAGAAGGTGCTTGAAAAACACAACACGATATACACAGCATCTTAGATGTGACCTATATATTATTCAGTGCACAATGCACACGTCCGTGGAAGAGGCGAGTTTAAAAGACCCAGCGCGCCTCCCGCTAAGAGGTGACTGGGAATATAAACAACCTGGGGGAAGGAGCTCACGGTGGGAACAGCCAACAAACACTCACAATCTCGTCATTTTCTCTTGTTTGCAAGACACTGCGAGAGTTTACCAGCTGTTTGGGGGTCACAACAGGTCAATCTAGTAAGGAGGGTCCTTGCTGCTGATTTTGGTGGTGTTGCATTGGATTTTGCGGAAAATACATGAAATTTACGGTCGATGGGCAGGTTTTATTTTTTTAAGTTTTATTGCAAATTGTTGCCCGAGGGCTAATTGCAAGTGACAAAAATGACATACAAATAATGGTAAACAGTATACTGAGCGACTACTCTAGTCTAACTTAAACTAGTTAAAGATGTAACTTACTGTGTTTGACTTCTTTTTCTGAGACAGTGGAAGACGAAAGATCCCACTTTTTCTGTAATGTGTGGGTATTGCGACGTTAAAAGGAGAGTAGTTTTCTTTTTGTCTGTAAACGTGGAGATATTAGGATAAAATTTGGTGGCTTCTTTTAAGAGCTCTTTTCTCTCTTGATCATAGAAGGGTCAGTTTAAGATAAAGTGTGTTTTGTCTTCTACCATATCTAACGTACAATATTTACAAGTTCTTTCATACACGGGTAACTTCTTATATCGCCCCTTTTCTATTTCAAGGGGGACCTGGGCACTAATTCTAATTTTACTAATAGCACAGCGCAGATCAAAATCATCTGTAGTTCTAAATATTTTTCCATAGTGTACGATGTCTTACATGTCTTGTAAAACTTTAACTTACCGGTATCAATACTCAAATTATGACAGAATGTTTGGATATACATAGCAGAAAGTCTAGACTTTAACATTGTACATATCAGGGCTTGAAATACTGGGTGCATGTGCACCCAGCTGCACCTAAAATTGGAGCTGTGCACCCAATTATCTTCTGTGGGTGCACAGGGTGCACCCAAATATTTTCTTTTATTATGTAAAGATATCAAAGTATGTAAAGATATCAAAGTATACAAGTATACATCATATTCTTGACATCTAAGTGTTAGATAGATGATAAAAATGTCTGCCATGGTACTTGTTTAAGAATTTGATAGCTTGTAAGTTTAATTATTAGGTTATTACTTAAATTTAAGTGGTGCACCAATTTTTTAAGCTGGGTGCACCTAATCCCAAAAATGAATTTTGAGCCCTGCGATACAGATTTAGTGTCACAGGGTGATCTACATGAATGGACCCTTCCAACCGAACACCATACGCCCCGCCCCCTGTTCGATCTCGGATTCTATTTCAAAACCTCGGTCAAAAACGGCGCGAGTTGCAAAAACATGGCCGCCGCCGCTATTAAGCTGAGGATACCGACTGACTTCGGTTTAGCTTTTTAGGCCCTGAAATCCTCTCAGAACAGGCAAAATAAAAATGCTATGCATTCTTTGTGGAAGGCTACATCCACTGGGTGCATTCGTTTGAGAAGGGGACGTATATAGATGCCGTAAGGGCGATATAATTTAAGTCAAAGCGGAAGCGGGAGGCGCTCCATAATATTACCTTGTTGGTGGGCAAGAGTGCCCGGTTTCTGACATGTGGTCGATGCAGGTGTTCTACCGCGTTTGTTGCATGCATGGCATGTGCACAGTGTCACATGCTCAGGAGAAAAACCAAATTAAGAAGAAAGCAGCTCGGTCACTCACGGAGAGGGAGCTTGTACCACGTGCCAAATATAAGACCCTAATACAAAGTCCGCTAGTGCAGAGCCCGTTTCTTCTACGTACACTGTTTTACATGTACATCCTAGCCAGGAACAAAGTAATGCTATGTAGCGCCTACACTTCCCAAAACAACTATACTCAGTATAGTTTTCAACAAAAAAGGCATAGCATTTTTCTTTGGCTAGTCCTGCCCCACTAGGGCTGTTCTTGACCGAGTATTCGAAATAGAATAGGGGGTTCTATTTGTTTGATATGGCGTTCGACTGGAAGGGTCCATTGAACAAGTATGAGTGTTACACGTTGTAACAATGATCTTCTACTGTGACGACTATGCAATAGAGTTATGTTGAAACAAAAGAGCATCAGCTTGCAAAGGGTGTGTAACAGGATCCATCTGTACAAGTCACAACCAATAATGAATCACCCTAATATGTCTAAATCTAATGGAAATCTACCCAGCTCTGCTCTAGATGCTAGATTACTACAGTTTCTGAAAACCCCAAGTATATTTTTGCAAAAGCGGTGATGCGAAATTTCGATTGGGGAGCTGTCATTTATGGATTTGGTACCCCAAATTTCGCATCCATATAAAAGAATTGGCGTAATGCAGGAATCAAATATTTTTAAAAGACATTTTGGTGAAACAGGTGAACGGATAAGTGGTTTTAGACTGTACATAGCTTCACACGCTTTGAGTGACAGCTGCTTTTTGGCCAGGGAGAAGCTTCCCGATGAGGTAATATTCAAGCCCAAGTAACAGTAGGAATGAACTATCTCCACTGTGTCTTGTCCAAACGAGAATGCTTGGTTTGGGAAGGACCGGCCGGGTTTATTAAAGATTGATGACTTTTGTTTTCTTCAAGTTAACGTCAAGTTTCCATTTAGTAGAAAATTTTCTTAATCTATTTATAGAATTTTGTAGTCCTTTATCGGATTCGGAAAATATCACGACATCATCTGCATAGATTTTCTATAACAGACATGATACGAATAAGTTGTGTAACGAAGGTGGTGAACATTCAGCATCATCAAGCACATGTACAAAGTCGTTTAGGAATAAATTAAATGATGTGGGGCTGAGATTGCAGCCTTTATGGCCACTAGACCTGTTTATTTGCTATAATTATGAAGTAAGGAAGGTAACTGATCGCATTTTTTGGTCGATTCTTGTAGAAAACCGTTCAGTCTTCAGACCCGCGTAGCGCCAAGGACGA
>NC_049980.1:13296490-13297457 GCF_000003815.2 Branchiostoma floridae | reverse complement strand
CAATGAAAAACTGAAAAAGGACCTCTTGTGAGAGTTTCCTGAACTACAGGTAACAACGTACTTGAACCGCGTCGCATTGTAACAAGAAGCGGAATGATACACATTCGCCAAACATGATTTCACAGAAATAAATGTTGACTCAAATTGATTGATAATGTAATGTTGTATTTTATTAATCACTAATAACATTTGCTGCTGCATTTACCCATTTACCGATTTGTCAAGTTGCAATATATCAAGTAGCTCTGCTCTATTTTGTTTGCAGCGGATTTACACATTGTTCACTCCGATCGTCATCATCATCATGGCGGCATCTCAGCACAGTGAGTGATCTGATATCTCAAGATTCTTTGTTCGTTTCTTGTGCATTTACAGAGATTTAACATTTGTTTTAGATCCGCAGGATTCTGTATTATAGTCACAGTTGTTTCTGTTGTGAATCAAGAGCAGCATTTTTGTTTGGTCTGTCCATACATACGTCCAAAATTTTTTCGACTGAAATATAGGTGGGGAGGGGGGTTCGTTTGGCTGGAAAAATCGATGTTGTTTTGTAGGTCAGTACGAAAGATCTAAGCTTCATGCACGAAGTATTGCGCTATGAATGTTATACACTTGTGTATATTCAAAACTTAGACAGCTTTCCAAAATGAAGACATCAGTTCTGATACAAGGCAAGACCAAGATGGTGAGTTGAATACGTGCTCAATGCTCAGCTAGCTGAGACTTAAGCTGAAAGGTGGTCCTTTTTACTGAAATATCAAAGATTTGTAGAAATTATAGGCAGGAATTGTCGAGGACTATTCTTGCCACTGCTCAATTAAATACATTATACCTTCTGTAGGTAGTATACAAACTGTTTTGTAAAGGTACAGTACATACCTCCCAAATTTTCGATGTCTTGGTAACCAGCATATCTTCGTCATGGGAATGGTGTCCGGCTCAGTCTCCCCCGCTCCTGGGTATTTTT
>NC_049980.1:13279691-13296390 GCF_000003815.2 Branchiostoma floridae | reverse complement strand
TGGCACTGTGTGGTTGAACAGTATTGAAGCGCAAAAATAACCATTTGCAGTGATTAATTTTGCTGTAAAGAAGCATGCATGTGTTAAAACTGGAAAATAAAACTACCTGGTATCTTTCAAGGTAAACAGTACTACCTAGGACAATGTAGACAGTTGGCAGCAAAAATCAGTTGTATATTGTACAATTGTATGTCCAATGAATAGATGCAAACTAAACACATTTCCCAGGGTTTCTGTAAGCAGGGCAGTGAAGCCTTTAGCAGAACCTGGTCTACAGAGACCACCAGACTTCTATTCCCAGAAGGTAGGTGCAAAAGGGACAGAAACTTATCATTTTATGCATAGCAGCAGTAAATATGTTTGAAACAAAATCTCAAAACAAAAATCATTCTTCTAGAATGACAGTTAATATGGTCGTATAAACTCAACTTGGCATTTCATACAGATTGGTGCCATTGAGATTATATATTGTATATAGTTTTTGACAATGTATATCTTTTGTTGTTAAGTTCTTGCGTAGTTTGTCATAGTCTGACTGGCAGACTGACTGACAGAGAGAGATATTCAAACCATGAGGAAAATTATATGTAGAATGAAATCAGTATAGTGACAATGTTTTGTGTTCATATTTTCTCATTTTTTGTACAGAACTGTGCATCTCAATATTCTACCCTACTGGAACAAGTGGAGGCACCAAAGTTAGTAGCATTCTTAGTTACAGTTATTTGTACAGTCAATTTTTGTCCATTCATAATCTGGATTATCACATAATCACAGTCCTGTCTCATAAAATGAATTTGATCTCTTAACACATGATACAGGAGGAAGCGAGGTAACCAGGGTGAGGTGGAGTCTCACTGTGAGATGATTGCCGGAAGTTAACTATGGAGAGAATAGAAGAGCTGAAGAGACTGGTGAGAATAGACCAACAAAACTACAGGTAAGCCACATGTAGTAATCATTATGTCAGCATGACTGAAACAAATTCAGTCACACTCACTAGATTCCACACTCAGATGTGTCTTGATAGCAGACTGCTTGGCTCCTCTGTCTAGTGGGTTAACACTGTAGGTTGAAGAGATGGCTGGCTTAGTTACCTTATGTTGTAAATGTATCTTTTCATCAGTGTTGTCACTCCATCAAAACTCAGACAGTCATTGCCTGTTTGTTTCTTTTTTAGCTACTTTTACACATTTTCAGAAGGTATACACGGTCTCACAATTCCATGGTATATTTCTCCAGGCGTCTGAAGGCAGAGCTAATCAAAGTGAAGAGTGGAGAGCTTGATCATCAGCTCAAGGACATGTGGAACGAAATCCAGGCGTAAGTAATGAAAAAATGAAATATTATGTTAGTTCTTAGCCCCTACAGAATTGTTAAATTGCATTTTGATGATACTACATGTTATGGTTTTAATCACATAACATATATTTATGTAAGCTATGTATATTGATAGATGACCATGTCATATGTACCAACCTTCAGATTTAAAAAAATAAAAATGTAAGTTAAATGTATAGAATTAACATAGAAAGCATGATATGAGCCCACAAATTACTATTAATGATGAAACATTTGTTGTGATTTTATTTTTCGACCTCCAATCCATGACACCTCAAATATGCATTTCAGATATGTTACTGCTGTGCTACAGAATTGTTCCAACAGCAAACTTAGAACATCACAAAAATCTCCCTTTTCATTCTACCACAAAATTACTACTGTAACATACACACATGGTGTTTTTCCATATGTGCAGGAAAAAGAAAGCTTCAGAAGAGGCCCTGGAGGCTCAGCGTAGGGCACAGGAGGAAGCAGAGGCAGCCAAGGCAGCCACACAAGGTACTACAGTGTAGATCAGTCATACTGATACAGGTACTGGTAAGGAGGAGCATGGTTCCAGTTGCACATGCACAGGTAGATGCTTTAAGGATAACATGTCAAAGTTGAAGGCCCCTGAGACATAAAGAAAACACTTCTGGACATGTATTGAACATGGTTATGGACCTGCTCACATTGTACCTTGCTGCACATGAACTGGCTTACACCAAGGGTTTAAACCTTGCTTACATCTGAATCCTGGTCTGATTCTCAAAGCTGTTTTAGGTTTGGATATCCAGTGTACAAAATACTTTTCTGAGCCGGGTTGCACAGCGTGCAACCTGGGGCAAAAACTAGGTTGCACAACTGAATTTCAAGTTGCACAATTTACTAATTTCTGGAAAAAAAGGTACAATACATAACCTTTTACTATCATGTTACTTATAAGCATGTTTGTTTCAAACTAAAAATCAAGTACATTGACAACAAAATCAAGTTCTGAGGCTCAAAATCTAAATTGCACCCTGTGCAACTTGAGTTTAGAAGTCAGTTGCACCAAGCAAAAAGTAGTTGCAATGTGCAAGTGTGCAAGTGTGTATTTTGCACGCTGATATCCTATTGTATACGTGTAGAAGATGGTGCTAGCAATTTGATATGTAAAGATGTACAGAGATGTAGTCTGAGAATGTTATGATATGTAACAATCTCATCTAAACATTAGTTCATTTTTCTTTCTTTCTTAACCTGCTCATGATAAAGGACCCGTCTTCTGTATACCTGAGGTAACCGCGGGTAGGTGTTAGTATATATTTCTTGTCATAGTTTAGATCTAGGCTGTCACCCGTTTTGAGTTTTCAATGCTCCAATCACTTTTTTATCACAGCGCTTGGAAGGCATTCATTGCAGTGACATTGCAAGGGAAAGAATGAAATTTATGTAATTGAAACTTGAAAGACAATGTTCTTAACTTTTGTTTTTGAATCTCATTTTTGTCTCACAAAAAGGAATGTTCATGTCATTTTTACCATCCCAACAAGCAAATCCCCTCCCTGCAAAAGAGGGATGGGTCTGAAGACAGCCCTGGTTTAAATGGATGATTAACTACTTCTTTTTTACCCATCAGAAATATGTCATTTACCTCATTCTTATGAAAGGGAAAATAGCTCTGTAAAGGTATATTATGCATGTACATGTATTTGGTATATTGTATAACATTTCACATATCTTCTCTTTTCCTTATTCTTATATCTGTAAGGACACTTACATCAGTCTTCAGAATTTACAACTGGTATGTCATACTTTTTCTTTCTTCCCTTTCCTTGTAACTCATCTACTCCTTTTCCTTCTATATCTATATTCCTTATATTGATATTATTACAGACCATATTTTTATTGCATAATTGTTTTGTATGGGAGCAAAATGTTACTTGATATTATTGGATTGATTTGAAACTCAGGATTTATATGAATGAGAGACGTTTGGTTTCAATGGATGCATGCATTTTGCATGGATGTATGCATGGGTCGGTCAATTGAACCAAACACTTCTAATAGCCCTTCTATACGCCCTACTGTGTAATCGAGCCAGCGTGGCCGAGCGGTCTACAGCACGGTACCTATTAAAGCAGTTTGCTTCTCCAGCCGTCAGGCTTTTAGCCAGGCAGCCGTAGATCGTGGGTTCCAACCCCACTTGCTAAAATTTTTTTTCTTTGTTAGACTAATCTCATGTAGTGTTTTTTTTTAATAGAAGAAAGACCAATTCAGTAATTCGATGTTTAAAAACTCTTTTTTTCGTGTGATTTTGTTTAACATCCAGGCTTTTTCCAAAATACGCACCGGCCAGCTTTTTTCAGAAGCTTTCTTGTTGCAGACAATGCCCACTGGAAAAATGATGCCTCTTGGCACAAAAATCTGTGAATTTTCATTAATTTTAGCAAAACTAACCAAGAAAATAGGGAAGAAACACACTAAATTTCAAAAGTAGTATAGTGGAGCTGGGCTAGGAGTATAGTGGAGGGCCTCCAAATTCCATGCTCTGGGGAGGACTCTGCATATATGTTTCACAGTTGAAAAGTTATATGTAACATAGTGTTTCGTTTAAGCAAATATTTTAGCATTTAAAAACACAAATCCGAATCTGTATGTGTAGAATTGCTGCTTGTACTGACAGACATCCAGAGATTTTGGCCAAAGCAAAAGAGGTAAAATTAACATTTTGTAAGTCTATAAAGTGTTTCTGAAATCCTTGGTTATATATCTTCTTTGTATTACAACTTCATTACACTGTATTTACCTTCTTGCTGAAATAGCCCTTTGCCACCAAAGTTTTATTGGTTACAGTCAGGGTTAGACAAGGAGAATGGTAAGGATCTGGTCAGTAGCAGTCACTTTACTTTATATGTACAACAGTTACTCTTGTCTTTCTGTAGGACAAAAGGGTAAGAGACCAATGCACCAAGTCAGGCAGCAGGCCCCTCAGCACCTACCACATCTCCAGCTGCCAGCCGCAGCTGCTAGCTCTGCAGCTGCACATGAAGGGACAGCTGATGCTGCACCTGAAACTGTTGAGGTCAGTGTTAATATATGGTTTAAGTCATTTCTCACTCTCATGTACATGTACATTAGAGTACATGACTATGTCAGCAATAACATACATGTATTTTGGCTAAGACACCTGCCTGTGTATTAAAGATCAATTGTCTGATGGTTCAAACTTCAAAGAAGCTGAAGATAATGTGAAAAACAAACAACTATGGTGTGTTTAGTGTTACTGTAAGTTTACCTTTCAGAGTTTCCCTTTGAATAGCACTGTGAAAAAAATTTGGCCTTGATCTTTGATGTTATTTTCTTGTGACAGTTGGATCAGTAAACAAGTAAAACACAGGCATCAGGAATGGGGCAAACACTTTTAGATAATGTGAATCGATATATATGCCCAAATGGTTCTTGATGTTATTGGTACGTTTTTTATCAAGCAAAAATTCATGTGTTTGCTCCTCAGGCTTCAACAGAGAAAAGCAAGCAGACAAGAAGTATCTGTAGTTTTCTAGTATTAGTTCTGAACGTTTACGTGTAGATTTTAAAGTTTCATGTACTTCTACGAAATTGCTGATTCAGTGTCTTTGCATGTATGCGCTATGTAGCCTATGTTATGTTACCATGCACATGTTTTTGCATTCACCCCTTGTTGATAATCTATCATGGTGTGTTTGGTGTCAACTAATGCTAAGTGTCAGCTTCTTGGTAACACTGACCCTTTCTCAGCAAGGCCCAAGTTATTATTTTTCATCTTTAGTATGTTTGCTGTATATTCTTCAAAGCAGCTTACAAGTGCCAGGGTTGTTCTGGTGTTGAAGTGCCAAGGTTGTAATGATTACATTTGACAGGAAGTAACATTCATATACACGTATGCCTACTAGTACTAACCATGCAAGGACTGCTCACATATACCACCAAATCTTTCATTGTGCACCTAATTTTTGATTAGAGTTTGGCTTGCATTTCTTCATGCTCATTCATTCATTCTATTCTTTTCTTTTCCTTTGCATGTACCACCTTCTGCCACATAGGGAGAACCTCCCGCTGGCCCCGCCCCCCTCCCATCACCCCTCCCCTCCCCAAACCTGCCCCCACAACAGCAAGACGCACGAAGCCCGGCCCAGACGCCCACCAAATTGACGTCGTACCAGAAACAGCCGCCTCCGTCGCCACTTCTTTCGTCCCTCCTGAAAACGAAACACCAAGAGCTGGCGCAACAGGGCCTTACCCAAGCTCCCCTGGTCAGTCTGTCTGAGCGTCCCTTTGTGATCTTTTATTGTTTTCCATGAGTTTAACCCTTCAGCACATGGCTCCCCGCATCACCTTCTTGCCTTGCTTGTAATGCAGCTCTCTTGTTCTAACAATTATGAGGTCTTCTCCTTTACCACTACATTTTTCATTGTACAGGTTAAAACAATAATGGTACTAAAGGTTTGTGAACTTGTAGGTCAAACCCTCTAACCTCAGGAATAGGAGACAATAAGTTGTGCAGTGAGTGAGTGATTGAGTGAGACTACATGTATGAAGAGGTTATCATCAGCAGATGAACCAATCAGAGAGAACTTCATCAACAGTTGAACCAATCAGAGAGAACTTTATCAACAGTGTACCCAATCAAAGAAAACTTGTATCAACAGTGAAAACCTTTATTAGCACATGAACCAATTAGAGAAAAATATACCAGCAGATGAACCAATCAGCAAAAACTTTCATGAAGTCTTCAAGGTATGAACCAATCTGAGAAAACTTAATCAGCAGATGAACCAATCAGAGGACACTGTATCTGTAACATACCTGTTACCTTGACTCATCCTGTTGTTCTGCCTGTGAGTAACACATACTGTTTTCCTCACCATTCTATCTCTGTAAAATCTTCTTGGTACCAAACATTCAGTTCTTGAGTGGACATAGCTGAGCTTAAGCATTGTGGAAGACCAAGTTGAATGTTTATCCAGGATACTTTTCTTGACATTCAAATCCCAGAAAAATTTTAAAAACCTTTTAAATTCTGAAGGAAAGCAATGGAATTCCATATCTAAGCTCTGAACAGAACAAAAGTAACATGGTTAATTTTTGCTGACATTCTGCTACTATATTTTACACTATAAGTATAATGCACCTAAATTTTCAGCCTGGATGCACCAGTGAACTTATTTCTAAAACTGAATTTAGAGCCCTGTTGTGTCAAGACATCTCTGGTCCCCAAATTTGTTCTCATAGTCAAGTCTCCCTTAACTGTATCAAGACTAAAATATTCCATTGAACATGTTATTCACATTCAGAATAATAGACCAAACTAATAGATCTACTAGACTGTCCATCAGAATTAGCAGTTGAACCAATGATGGCATAGGATTAGGAATTGTCAACTTGGCCATTGGTAGAGTGGTGCAATATTTGAATTTGAATGTTTTTTTTTGTACATGTATTTCTACCTTTTTACTGAGGTGGGTGGTGATAGGGGATTGTGTTCTGTACTGTACCATACCGTACCTACCACATACATGTAGTATATATATGTATTTTATCTATCATTAACAGATTCCATATTTCACCCACAGGAACATGACCATTCTTCTGTGCCACAGCCTCTCCCTCCTCTTACCATTCCACCATCAGCACCAACCTCCCAGCATGCCCTGCTGGAAGGGTCAGGGGTCATGGCAGCCCCGCTCCAGAGCCCAGCAGCTGCAGTGGGGCAGGGCCAGGTGGCTCCAGCTGCTACAGCTGTGCCCAGCTCACCTTCTGCAGGTGCGCATGCATTGTCCTTCAATGAAAGACATAAACAGTCACACAGACATACATGTACATGTACATTATGTATCTGAATTTTAATCAATCAGCTCTGATATTTACACTAATTATAATACAGATAACCCTGTAGAATTCAAATTTGTAATCTTCCAAACTACATTCACAATGACTTTTTCATGTAGTATTGACAATGTACATGTAGCTCTATCAGTCTAACACACTAGAATCCTTTAAGCTAGACAACTACTACAATAATAAATCTTGAGACGTGTACACTTCAGTGGTCTTATGTGACTGTACTTTTTTTTTATTACCTTTTTACTACAAAATTGTGACAATGTGAATGTCTGTTACATGTATGTGTTACAATATTATTTTGTGAACTTTGCAATCTAACAGCATGCTTTACACATGCAGTAAACGCATGAGTATATGCATGAGTAAAATTGTCTATATTGTCCCACAAGAAACAATCTGATAAATTTCAAACTAAAGTTCACAAATTCCTTTGCAAGGAAGCTAAAACATTTCACTTTATCTTAAGTTGAATTCAATTTTGAGTAATTCAGATACTTTGTTTTGTATCATGACATTTTCTCCCCCCCCCCCTCCACAAAATCCTTTACTAATGCTGACTGTAGATTTTTCTCTAGTTGTGCTTGCACCTAGGATTCGCACTGTGCCTACTCAATCAATTTTATTGCTGACCCAAAATTGACAATAATTCTTATTACATGTATTCTCCTACTAGAATTCACTGTAAAAACTTTGTCTTGCTCTTACGTTGAAAAATGAATTCTTGAATTGAAAAATGAATTGTTGACTTGACTTGGTAAAAACCATACAAGTGATCGCGATGATGTCATGGTGACGTAGTGGTAGGCAAAAAGCAGGTGTTTGGCAAAATATTGATTTACATATTAACCAGTAATTTTATCTGCTAATTTAAATATCAATTTTTAATTCAATCTACTGACGTCCTGGTAGGCACCAGCCATCAAATACGCCGGATATAAACAACAACAGCGATCGCTCGTATGCTCAGGTTGTAGAAATTGTCATCATGGCAGTACCTGTTCTGGAAATTCGAAATTTGACATCTTAACATGTGTAACTATATCATCTAGAAGTATGAAATTTAGACTACCACAAAAGTAGATGAATTTACAGTCCGTATCTTTCCCACCAATGTTACTGACAGTGAGTCTGAATTGGGTTCCATTTTCACACTACAGGGGCTCCCACCCTCTCCAGATTACTTAATAAGACTTCATCCGCTGCACATCATCAGAAAGGCAGCCAGCCTCCTTTACCCTCTCCCAACCCCCTCTCCCCTCCTCCTCAGTCACCCTCTCATGGGCATCCCCAAGGTAGGGAGTGGTGTCTCATCATTCTAACATAGTGCCTGACTCATATTGAGCTTTTCTTCACTCGTAGATGTAGTATCCTACTGGTGCATGTATTGTAGAGTACAAACTATGCAACTGTTTCCCCTCTCATCTTATATCAAGTGAACCACGTTTCAGGTGATAAATGTAGCCTTTCAAGCAAACACACACACAAATGTGTTTATTATTGTTTATTAAGCAACTGATAAGCCAAGTTTTGTGTACATGTATATCTATGCCTCTAGTTGTTTTTTCTAGTGAAACAGCAAGGTAGTGCCATTTTACCCTGGCTATGTAAAACAGATTTTTGAAATGAATGAAGAATAAATGAACAATATTGTTCAGGTGCATTTTCATGTATGTTACTTATCCGTTAGTCTACAAGTAGACCTGTGTATATCAGGACAGTTAATTGTTGAGGACTTGTGAAAATCACATACAGAACAAAAGTCAACTTCAGGCCTTTAAAGATTAAGCTCTTCAGTCCAATCTACCTGTAGGTCTGTAATCTTTACTCTTTCTAAATTCAGAGATGGTCTCGACTCTACAAAGCCCCACCAGCCAACCAGTGCAGGTAATGACCAAGACACCTCCTGCTACCAGACAACAAGCCCCGGTGGTGTCCATCCCTGTCACAGCACAGCAGCAAGCTAAGGTCAAACAGGTAAGCTAAATACTATAGAGCAGACGATATTTATCTGTGTAGATACTTACTCTATACAGAGTCAAGCCTGGTCTCAACATCCACTCAAGGACTGGGGAAAGATACTTTGGCGAGGAGTGGTTGCTCCAGACGAATGGGTTCGTTAAACTGAAAAAAAAAAGAAACATTTACATGTGCACACTAGTCAATAATCTTCATGTACAATGTACACCCTGGAAACATATCTGCAAGACATGCCAGCAGTTTATAAAGTCCATATTGTTAATGTGAAAATATTTTGATACATCATTGTGTATCTGTAAAAGCTGTGTTTGTCTAAAATCAAATTTGTGCTTTGGGTAGATGTGGCTTCTAATTGGAAGTGGATAGCAGCACGGTGCACCATGCAGATATAGTTGACTGATTACATTTTAGTGTACATATTTAACTCTCACCCTATGTGAAGTTAAGCTGAGCAAGTCACTATGTGACTGTACAGTTTTATATTCACCATACTCAACTACATGTATTCCATTTTTTTCAGGAGCCTGTGCCAGAGCCCCAGCCAACAAGTCAAGCCCTTTCCGGTGTTCCATCTGTCACACCCACCCCTTCAACTCCTCGGGTCAAGGAAGAAGCCAGACAAGCTGTCCAAGAGGAGGCTGTCCGGGTGAAGGAAGAGCCCATGTCCCAGACTGAAGCCACTCCCTCCACTAAAATAGATGAAGTGAAGGAAACAAAAAGTATGGTTAAAAAGAAGGGTCAGAGAGGTCAGTTGAAGAACACACCTTTTTACTATTCTTGCAAGTTGTACTGACTCATACTTAGTGATGCAGTGGTTGTCACTTAATTTTTCGTACTTTGGTAGTATTTTTTGGTCTGCGTGTTTGTCTTGGTGTATGTCCGTAGTTATTTGAATATTTCAGTATAACAGGATGTGAGGTTGAAGACGGTTTGACAGGAGACAGGATGGGAAGGTTGGCTTGGCATGGGTGCAACGTTGGTTCCCAAGGCAGAGAAATGCATAGACAAAAATTCACCAGAAATTGATGAAACAAGGCATTCACAGAAACTCAAATTATATTTAATGCAGAGATGAGGTCTTTTATTTCTTGTTTTAAATGATCATAGATTTACCTTGTGTTTGTACAGGCCGACCCAGAGGATCCAGAAGGGGCACGCGATCTCGGGCACGGCAAGAGCCGGTAAGGTCTTTGATATTTCTACATAGTTCTGTGTCTATACTTCTTAACTGTAGTAACAGGAAAAGTTGAAGATCTGCATACTACTACTAGCACTGCATGTACATGAAACTTCTGTTCTGTACATATTTGAATATACTGTCAGAGACAGTGGTAAGAAGTGAGTGAATGGGAAGACGTTGTTGGACTTGGGAGTGACAGGAAGTCTTAGACATTGTTTTTGGTCAGTCTGTTTGTCTGTACTTTTGCAGTTATCCTCTGCCTTCTAGTCACATTCACCACAGATCAAAAGAACTGAGTCAGACTAATAAGGACGTGTCATGTAATATTAATCAAACTCTTACATGTGGACTTGCATAATTAATAACCTACGTGCTCAAAATTCACTTTTCACAGCTCCAATTTTGTGTGCACAAAAGTGTATGATTATACATCCATTATTTTAACCCCTTAAACAAGGCGTACAAGTAACTCTTGCGTTTGATAGAGCCAAATCTTTAAACTGTCCTTTCCCCCATGCCCCCCAGGATGAAGGTGATCGTGAGGGGGACCCAGTAGAGGGGAGTGACACGGGCGACCCCGGGAAGGAGGACACTCGGAGCGAGGTGGAGTACTCTGAGAGTGAGGATGGGCGGCCGCAGGACAGCGATGATAACTCCAGCATCAGCGCAGCAGGACCACATCCACTGGCAGCATCCTTCCAGTCAGACTCTCTCCCCAGCAGTCCAGCATCCTTCTCACAATGGTAGCTACACCTCTGTCAGCTTTCTGTATTGTTTATCATTCAATAACACTTCAAGTTTGTAAGTTGTCAAACTGGGGTGACACATGCCATAACAAGATCTCCTGCTGGATGAATGTAAGATGAAGTTCATTAACACGCTGCTAAAGCCTCAGAGGATGTTTGTTTTGTAGCTCTTTACTTTCCACCCCTTTCCACCAGAGGGTGCAGTCTCTCAGAAACCAAAATTTGACAACAATCAACCAGTTTCATAGATAAAGACTAGTCTTTTGAAATGTTTTGTTGTCTTTTAGATCATACTTTTACATCTTGCATCATATCCTAGTTATGAAATTAGGGTCACCCATATCTGAACTTGGTTGGTGTACAGTCATTTAGGAATTCCCATCTAGTGGAAAGGGTACCTTTGATGTTACTACCTACCAGGGAAATAAAATCCTGCTGTCACTGTTTCAACATGTCTGTGTATGTTGTTGCTTGATTGCAGTAGTGATGATCAGGAGACGCTGAAGGCAGAACGGGCCTGGCGGAAGGCTATCATGATGGTGTGGAGAGCTGCCGCATCACACAAATATGCCAACGTATTCCTCCACCCTGTAACTGATGACCAGGCACCAGGATATCACAGCATTGTCTTCAGGTAGGGAAACAGTGTCAACAGTAACTGTTTTTATGTCATATGTGATAACATTTTATACATGTCTTCTATTCAGGTTTGTATTTTATGCTGTCTTACAGGCTTCTAATTTTATATCATCATCAGCTTCTGTAGGAGAATTTGAAGGTGCTTCACATGCAAGTCTTTAAAAAAATTTGAATGCAGGTTTTAGACAGTAATAGAAAGTTATTGTCCAACAATTTTTTTGTCTCGGGCACAAAACTTTTTCAAACTTCTTATGCATTTCACATCGAAATGTGTGTTTCTTTTTATAGAAAATGATTCAAGCATAATCAATATTTACAGTATTGTATACTTAGGACCCAGCCCTCCCGAGGGTCAAATTGCCAGATGGCTGATAGTGTAAATCCAACCTACATTTGGGTGATACAGAGTACACTGTGTTGTATGTACATGTATTTTTAATAGGACACTGGCATGCTCACAAAAGAGTGTAATCATTCTAATGGATGATAAAACACCCATTATTGTGTGAATGAACATTATTGTAATTATGTTAGAAATGTCCACATGTAAATTTCATGATGATGTCATAGGAAAATGGATTTGTCAACAATCAAGAAGAACATCATCCATACCTTTCACTGTTTCAGTCCATCGGGCTGTTGCATACATGTACATGTACATTGTATGTCCATAATTTCTATATATAGCTTTTGAGCCACACAGGCCACTACAGTATGAGGCTAGTCCATTGGCAGTGGAGTGTGTACTCTATCTCATAGGAATACATTTTTTATTTCTATCTATAATGGATAAATTATATGCTTCTTTTATATTTATTATGTCACTGATAAATCTCATTATGATGTCATAGGCCGATGGACTTGTCAACAATCAAGAAGAACATTGAGACCGGTTTGATCCGCACCACGGCAGAGTTCCAGAGGGACATCATGCTGATGTTCCAAAACGCCATCATGTATAACAACTCTGACCATGACGTGTACCACATGGCTGTGGAGATGCAGAGGGATGTCATGCAGCAAATACAGGTAGGGTTGAACTGTATTTTATGGCTATGTCTCGTATCACAGGTATTTGCACATGTACAGCTTAGTCTACCAGTAAAATTTACACCTCAAAATGCAGGAAATAGCAATTTCAGAGGGTCTAGATTTAAACATTTTCTGGGGGTACATGCCCACGGAACCCCCCTAGGAATGTTGCACCTCGGGCACTCAATAGGAATCAAAATAGTCGGGACAACTGGCTACAACCCTGGATTTATTACTTTCTTCAGCTATGAACCTTTTGTAGCGATTTTGTATTCTGTGTAAGGGCCTTAAGTTATCATAGGAGAAACATACTGTATCCATGTTTTAGGAAATTACACATTAAAAAAATTATTAGGGAAAGCAACTGTCTTTACAGCTTACAGTGCAATTCTACCCAGATTGAACAAGATTGCTACAGGGTTGATAGCCTTTTATCAATACCATTCTTTGTGCAGGAGATTTTTTTTTTTGAGTATTTGCATCTTGCAATTTACAATAGCATTTAGAGGAGTGTTTCTACACACAGAATGCTTTGGCTTTGGTAGGTAGCCAATGCATTAACTATATTCATAGAGAAGATGGGACTCAAATTGAAAGATGCTAAAATGGTAACTATTGTGTTAAACAGTAGGGGCCAGTACTATTTGCTACTTGGTACTTTTCCACTTGATACTGCACTTAATACTGCAATTGAAAATGGATTTGTGTAACTCTTGATTTCAAAATTGGAATATGATGCTAGATTTAGAAAAAAAGAATGATGTCAAAGGCAACAAAACACACAAGATGTGAACAAATTTGTTGTGAGCAATATGTGAATTTTGTAAATTGTCAAATCTTTGATTGCACTGAGGTCGCTCAGTGCTCCCAGTCTCTTGTGGAAAAGGCCCAGTGTTTTAGGTACAGTATATTAGAAGTCCAATACTCTAATTTGTTAGTTGTACAAAGTTTCTATTGTCATGTGGTGTGGATTACATTAACCATAGAACGTGGTGTCCTCTTGTGTGGTGTGAATTTTCTTCCTTTCCTGTCAGCTTGGTACATCGTGAATCGAGATACAAAATGTACATGTAACAAAGCCGGCATCACACAGTGGGATAATTACCCAATGTGTCTGTGAGACTTTCATTTCAGCAGCAATATGGTCAGTGTCCTCTTGATCACTGATCACAGAGCCCTGTCCAATGTGACGGTAGATAAAAAATATACTGAACTCTGGCAATTTTGAAATTTGACTACCTTCTGTCGATGGTCGTTAAAAATGTGATGTCGGCTTAAACATGGGCACAAGTCTGGTTGGTGATTGCAGGGTGAAATTGGAAGGTGGTGCAGAAGGATGTGAAAAGAGTGGTTCAAACGCCCTTTTATTTCCACCAGAGGCTTTTTACAGGTTGCTCAAGAAATTACAGAAAAAGAATAATTTTTTTCATTTGTTTATCATTCTTTTGAATCATACTTATACATCCTGTACCTATTCTGGAGGGTGTCACAAATAAAATTTTGATCACCATGTCAAATTTTGATCACCATGAAATTTTGATCACTAAGTGATCGCCATCTTGTGGAAAGGGGTACTCTCGGGAAGTACAAGCTCCTAATGAGAATGTGGGAACATTATTTGCTATGGTGTGCTCCTCCTCCTACTGACTCTGTCCTCTTCCTACATTCAAACAACATAAGCAATTCTTGGCCACTCAGCTCATGGTGCAGACAGCAGACACGGGCAAGACCCAGCTGAGACTGAGGGAGACCACACGCAGACCAGAGGTCAGTTCTTCGGTTCTTTATTTACGTTTTTAACTCTGTGAAGAAGTTTTGCCTTCTATGAAGGTATACTGATTTTGTCTGTGTTTGTGCATTTGCAGCTATAACTAAAGATCCCTTTGATGCATTTGTTTTTATTTTGGCATGCCAACATTTAATGAGGGTCCAATTGTGCATGCCGGGGCATTTTAGGCACTGTAGCAGTATTTTTGTGTTGATGTAATGGCAAAAGCTTTCTAGACATTAAAAGGAAGGCCTCTATGTCTTAGCTGTACAGTTAAGATCATTTTATCAGGGACTTAAATCTGCAACAAATTGTCATTTCTGCTAGCATACAAACTTGTTGACTTCTACACAGGACCAACAGAGACGAGGCTCCTCTGAAGAGGGCGGCCCTGGGAAGAAAAGACGCAGAGCGGACGACCTGGCCTGAAGAACATTCCCTTAGCTTACACTGTATGATAATCTCAAGGTGTATAATGGATCCACTACTGCATATACCACAAGGAAGACTACTCCTCTTTTCTACTAGAGGCCAGGCTGGTGTAGCAAATCATCAATGAGTTTCATAGACAAAACCATCAATTTTGCTTACATTTTATGCGTTGTTTAAATGCTTCATTTTCATCAAGGGTTAAACAGATCCTAGTTTGGCCACACAACAGTCATTCAGCAATCACTGTCCTAGCTTTGACTACTGATGTGTGTGTGAAGAAAGAACATGCAGAAATGGTATGATAAGGACTGGATGATAGTACACAGGTTTTCAAATTTCATAACAATGGATACATGTATTATATATAGATACTGTGTTTGGGACCAATTTTTTCTCAAGACACCAGATCCATGTTAGCAATGGCTAATATATTATGGTGTCATCCTTCATCAACTAGCATTGTCCAAAGTGTTAGTTATTACATTCAATTTGATAGCACATTGGACATCCACATCTGATGATAAAGGTGATTTTCAGCATTTCTATGTAAGAAAAGATGTACTGTTGTTCAGTATTTGAGCACAATGCATGAATGTGATTAAAATGTGTCTGTTCTGCAGATTTTCTAAAGTAAAGTTTATTCGTGCTGGTCCTTTCTATAGAACTACAGCTTACGTCAGTCTCATTACAACTCCATGTATGGAGGTTCTGTTTTTGGTGGTTCTGTTTAATAAATAGAGTATGTGTTTCCTTGTGTTTTTATAGCAATTTGAGTGCAGATAGCATGGCAGGAAGTTAGTCAGAAAACTGTGAACTGACGGGAAGCGGATGTTGAATTATAGTTCAAAATAGTATCCGGCCCCTGCAAAAGTTAAAGATACCGGGGTATTTCACAGAAGTATGAAATCTTTGATATCCTTTCAATTGACTGACTTAGATTTTGTAAATTTTGAGAGAAAACAAAACTTCACTTTCTGACTGGGCCTGAAACATTACTTTCATTTGAACAGTGTAGTCTGTAATATTTGACAATCTTTTGCATGACTTAAAAGTTCAAAGTGAATTAACATCGTAACACAAAAATGTAGTAGATTTGATTGTTATGGGCCAGTGTATACATGTACTGGTAACAGATGAGTTATTGTTGGGTTCACATTACATGTAAGTTGTCAGCCCCAGTAAGTCTCATGAATCAAGTATCAGACAAAATGTCAGCACATTTGTAAGATTAGCACTGAGCCGTTGAGAGGTCATCAGTCAACTGGACTACTGGGACCATGGCACGTATTGATGTCCACACACCTTGCATGGCGTAAATGGTGTGCAAACATGTACATGGCCGTGCACAAATAGTGGGAGGACCCCACAACCTGAGCCAAGGCCTCTGTCACACGTACAATGTAGCCGGCCATGGTCTCCATACCTCCTATAGACCATGGCCAGGAGTTCGTATGGAGCAAGGTCACCACTGGATTGGGAGTTGGCCGACGAGGTTGCCCGTAAAGTCATCACTATCCGAATATGAATTTTGAAAAATGACAGGGGCGAAAATGATATTGTGACAGTATTTCAGGCAACTCCCAACTTAGTCCCGACCTTGGTTGGAGAGAAGTCGGGAGAAAAGTCGTATAGTAGGAATGTATCGAATGTGTCACAGTGGCTTGGGGCTGTAAGCGCAGGTACACATATTAACAATGTCCTAAGACCTGCGTTTAATAAAGGGTTAATGCCCCG
>NC_049980.1:13265498-13277936 GCF_000003815.2 Branchiostoma floridae | reverse complement strand
CAATATACACCGAGGATAAGGCGGGGCATTAACGTTATTATCATATAGCCTATCCAACTGACAGTTATTTCACACAAATTCCTTTATAACAAATAAACACTTTAATACATTACATAAAAATACATTTGCAATATATATATTGTACAATAGTGTCTATATATAATACAAACATTAAACTATTTTATCATCATCATTTAACTAATAATTTTAACTAATCATCTGTTTGTGAGATAGCATATTAGCATCAACATGTAGCTTATTTGCAATACAAACTACATGTATTAAGTGGAGTCCTGGTACCCCCCATGCAGAGCCTTTTCACTTGGGCACGACAAAGTACGTATATATGAAGTGATTTAGGAAGGTACCGGCTTAATCACGTTAGAAAGCCATAATGAAAATGTGTAAAATCAGCATAATTCCTTTTCAAGTATGCCTATATTCCCCATGTGGAGCCCTAATTAACATAACCAATCAATCATAATGTTTTTGACAGCTATGCATGGTTTACACACAAACAACAGTACAAAAAAATTCATGACTGTCCCCTGTATAATGGTGCGGTCCAAAAAGTGGTCGGTTATTAGAATAACCGACCACTTTTGAGGTTACTGCCTGATAACCCATGGGAAATGGGGGCCTCTGATTGGCCAACTCCATCTGGCTATATGATAATATTTTATACAGTGACTCATTTTTTGCCATAGCAACAAGTTTGCGGTGGATAGAACCTTGTTATCCGTTGTGCCTGACAGCGCATCTGCGAGTCTATCCTGAAAGTTGGGTGCGCTGTTTCAAACTTAAACAGGCTGACAGGCAAACGTTCTGCCTATATGTCAATCATTAAGTACAAGGGACGCGCCCAAATCTCTCCTACAGGGACGAAGGACTGACGGAGGTCACGCTACATTACATACAAAGGGCAAAAAATGTGGTCCGGTTACCTCTCATGATCATGAGATCGGCAACGCGTCTTTATTCACACGGTTAAAAGGGTTCACATGTGAGGGGTCAACAGAAGATGCTGTTTATGTGTAGCTCAAAAGGTACGTTTTTACCCTTGTGTCCCAGAGCCCCTCTTGTTCATTTTTAATCGTACCTCGTGCAATCTTAAAATCAACTTTAAACGGCATGCAACTTATGATTACCCGTGCACTACAACTATAGGGCATTATTTACCGTTTAACATGATTGTTTTAACGTTATGACAATGTCCTGCTGTCTTGTACGCGGCTTGTTTGCTAGAGCAAGTCATTTAGATTGCCCTGACCATGGACACTACATAATAAACATCTGCAAATGCTGTACGAAACTCCCACGATAGTTGTATGACATTGGCGACCCGTAGACGTCTTTCATATTAAACCCTGAAGCCTTGACGTACGTAATTCAGTTATGTTGTAGCCAAGGAAAAAGTGGTGCACATCGAGGTACAATAGGTTTCGACACTGATAATGATAAAGGGTCATTAAATTTTTATGCAATGATGTGGTTTTAGTTTCAGCTATATAGCCACTTGTAGCACAACGCTTTTGATATTACTGGACAAAATTATAGGGTTGGACACAGGAACTTTGAAAGTGATTTGTTGATAAGAAAAAATACATTTAGATATCCAATAACACGTCCTTGATGAATCATTTATTGCAAAGTATGAAATTGAAGGATGAAAATCCATTGAGGTGGGGTCATTACCGTGCCATAATCGGATGAGAAACATACGTGCAAGTAGAGCACTTGTTGTAATGGTAAATTTTCTGTCTTATGAATATTTTAGTCCGCATGATTTTGTGGCATTGAGAAACGAATTACGATGTTAGCCATTTGCTTCTCAGTCATGTGCGGACAACAGGTTACCTGTGGGGTGCTGGTTGTTACTGCCATCCTATTACTCATGTCAACAGAAGGTGAGGTTAATATGTATGTTTACATGTCTGTACATGTACAACTGCCTTGTAAAAGTAGGCGCCCTGTAGTTAAATCCCTATGATGGTTTCTACACCGTTTATTTCGACACGTATCATGCTTTGACAATAATTTGAGCAACTTTCACAGCAATCACTTAGATACTAGGACAGATAGATAGATAGATAGATAGATAGATAGAGGTATACTAAATGATTGCCTTGTGTTTGATATCTTGCGGTTGAACTGTAGATAGATAGATAGATAGATATCGGATAGATAGATATCGGATAGATAGATAGATATGACAATAGGCAGATAGATAGGTAGATAGATAGACATGTTCATGTGTATTGTCAGCGGGCTAACCCTTTCTAGTAGCGACAGGCTAATTTGTGGCTATTATGACAGCTTTTTAAGCGCGAGCCAGGTAGAGTCGTGTTCGAAATCTGTTATTCGATACGTTAATTTCCTTTTTTTCGTAAAGCATTGCATGTTCTATTTTTGTTATCCTACGTGAAACGTTCGATATAACATGGTTGGAAAATGTGGCTAACGATGCTGTATTTGTATTTCTGTTTGATTGTTTAGAGTCCAAACCTATCATTAATTGCACAGTGCATGACTTGCCTTCAAACTGAGTGATGTGAGTTACATGTACAACGTCTTGCAGTCATTGAGATCATAGGAAAATTGCATTCCGCACATAGCTGTCACTTTTGCTCTCCGTATCACAAACAGATCGTGCTCATTTTAGATTGAAACAGTAATTGATCCATTGGCTTAAAAGAAGATAAAGAAAAACAATAAAGATATAGTTGTGCATCTCGGGCCACTCTCCTGAGATAAAGTTATTGGTGGAAGTTTTGGTGCCAATTTACAGGACATATTTACTGATAATTAAGAACAACCTTGTAATAATCCATTATCTGGATCTCTGTTTATTGCTGATTCAATGAAAAGCAAAATATTAGCTCAGGATAATGGGCATTTCGCCCTGCTATATAGACATTGAGCAAATAATGGCAGCCGGTGATGCAGCTGTTAGTTTATTTGGCTGGAAGAAAACCCATTTTGTGGAGTCAATTACCAAGTACAGATATAACAGTTAGCAGTCAAAGTAAACTAAGTACTGTTTTTGCGTTCGTTGCATTAAATCTGCCGATTTGTGGCGCACACATGTACGGTTAAGATGAAGTGCCATTCGTCGTTAATTGAACTATCAAGTTACGTTCATTTATGGTAGAGATACGGAAGAGATATTATATTTAGTTACATACTATTAAAACATCCATGCAGTTCTTGTGTGTTACGATAAACCGAGTATAGCTAAACCCATGCGATATTTTCACCACCAGTATGAAAAGGAAGTTGAACTTATCGTATATGCTACACTACGATAGTCGTACTAATATGTGCATGTTTGTAGATATGCCTCTGCTGTTATCTGTACTTACGCATGTAGTCAATTTGGGCAAAAATGTTTTCATTCATTCTTTTAAGTCATGCTCCTTCAGCTCATGAAATTGTGTTCTTATAGCAACGAGCCCACCTTGCGGTTCGACCTTGAAGGACAGGTCAGGGACGTTTAGCTCACTAAACTTCCCGCAGAACTACGACAACGACGTGCAGTGCAACTGGACGATCTCCATCAACGTGTCTGTGTCGTCTGTAGTGTTGACATTTGACACGTTTGACTTGGAGTTTGAGCCGAACTGTGGGTACGACTACGTGGAAGTGTGGGAGAGACGTCTGGAAGGGGAGCATCTTCTGGGTACTGTTGGTCGTTGTAGTTTATGCAGTTTATGTAGTTTAAATTTCACTAGACGACGAATGCGCTGCAACCTCGCGACCATTTTTGCGTATGCTAAGTTGAATTCTTTAACCATTGACTTCATAATTGGAATGATATGCAAAACGTAAAAGAATGACTGAAAAGACAATAAAACACAAAGCTTTTTCATCTATGAAAGTCGTTATAATTGAGCGCTCTGCCAAATCATAATCAGTCGGTCGCAGTGAGGTTGCTAAACCTAGTTTATGGTTTATTTGTAAGAGCATTACAAACTTGATATCAAAAGGATCTTTTCATTGATATTACAATGCAATGCTACTGACAAAGTAACACTGGCCGAAATCAAATTTTTGAACTGTGCTTTTAGCTCTAATGTTTTTACGGATGAAATACTAGCAGTCAAACAGCTGATATATCCACAACGGGTTTTTGCTTGTAGTATACATTTCATATTTGGCAATGGGGGGAGGGGGGGGGGGGGTAAAGTAGATATTCGTTTGATTAAAGCACACTAAAGGAATCAATCTTTAATCAGTTGACAACTTCTGATCAGTTTTCCTACACGATCTCCACATAGGGCGGTTTTGCGGAGACAATGACACCCAGGACAACTTTCCCCCGGCACAAGTCCACGCAGAGTCTCGCGAGATTACAGTGCTGTTCCGCAGTGACGCATGGGTGACGTCACGTGGTTTCAATGCTACTTACGTCAGCAATGAACGTGGGGGTAGGCACCTATTGCTTACATTTATTACAGGTTCCCAATAAACGAAACCTGCTTGTTGCTCAATCCGCCATCTTGTTGTTCGTATACCTTCCGGTCTCCCACATATTTATGCCCTTGATAAAGACGAGTCAGTTCCAGGCAACAATATTAGAGATTGCTGGTCAACTCAATAGCAATATATATGATATTCAATTCTCCTACAAATCATGACACCTTCTTACAATTTTACCGCGACATATGTCATTATACACAAGAATGCGAACCTGTCTGTCTTTGCCAGCTAATGCTTTAACTTGAAGTACATGATTATAACATCATTTATGTAGTGTTCATACAAACTGGAACCTTGAAGGTCATGTTAGATACAAACTCTTGACATTAATGTCAAAGTCATTGAATCATACTTTTAGGAGACGGGGACTAAGGAAGCAGTCGGGCACAAAGTCGTAGGAAGATCCCGAATGTGACATTGGCTTAGATTATAAGTATAAGTTTCCATGTGTTCCAGATGTGACGTGTGCTCTCTCTATGTGTTCCAGATGTGACGTGTGATCAGTACGAGTTTCGCTGTTCTGACGGATCCGGCTGTATCCCGAGGGTTCTGTCATGTAACGGCCGCAAGGACTGCTGGGACGGGAGTGACGAAAGCGATTGTGGTAAATTTTGCCGTCTTCAATGATCATTAGTTCATCAAGTCATTATTAATAGCGTGGCATTCCTTTCCTGCTTTTCCGTCTTTGATCAGCATAGTCATTTGAAATTATGTAATTTCATTAAATAAGATAAATAAATTTAAGCCCCTGTGACACACAAAATTGACCGCTCGTCTTCCGGCCTTCTTCAGGCCATGGTTTGGAGTCAGTCGTGAGCAAGGTCATCTGTATTTGGGAGCTGGTTGGCCAGGATGCTTACTAGTCTGCACCAGCCGACTATAAATTTTGTGAAGTATTAAAGAAAACGTCGTGAAAGTCATGCATATTCTGCATGGATGCGATGGGGCTAAATATGGATAGATTGCAGGCTACTCCAAACCCATTGCCTGTCCTGACTAGGCCTATGTCACATTTCCAAACCGGGGCCCAGCCGGGCAGCTTTCGGTAACGAAAAGTATGACATAAAATACACCAAACTACACAAGACGTAAAGAGAGTATGATTGACTGATGATGAAAGGGGAAAGATTCTAATTAACCTCTTATTACATTTTGTAGGGTGTCAGACAATCCCGGACACACTCAGTTTCTGCAAAGGTGAAATTACGTACGATCGCATGGCTAGCAGAAACCTGTTAGGCACCGATATCCCTGCGAATGTTTTGCAAGACATCATCCGCAGTGTACAAGCCTATGCGGGGACGTGCCATCCCGAGGCTACTGCTTACATATGTGCGCTCGTGGCGCCTATGTGCGAGAACAACAGGTGATTGTTTCTCTTTGCTTGGTTATCTATTTCGCCAGGGAGGAAGCATGGGCTACTGGAGGATATTAGTGTGCGCGAGGGGTGGGGGACCTCAGGTATAAACCCAATGTCAAATGGTACCGTGTTGGTGTAACGTTTAGGGTGTCTGGTCCACAACAAAAAACATCCAGGTTCGAATCCCTCGACATGACTCCGATGTTGTGCCCTCAAAGGCAGTGGGAAAGACACTTAACACAACTTTTTTCTGTCCAGCCAAGTGTTAAAATGGGCAATGCCATATGATTTCAGTTGGGAACTCAAGGCAAAAGGCTGAGGAAATAGAGGAATATGTTCCGCCTTCCAATACCGTACATTCCCTAAATACAGTGGCCACTGCCCTTAGACCTACAGCTTGATTAAGACTACTTAATATGGAACTACCTTCACCAAATGAAACAGACTTCATCTTTGGCATACGCACGTACAGTTGAAACCCTTAACCTTCTTATTGTGACATATACAAATATAAGTCGCAATCAATAACCACCTATATGTTGATTTCTATTCGGTGTATTTTGTCCAGAACCAAGCCTCCTTGTTACTCGTGGTGTGAGGAGGTGCAAGAATCTCTGGTTCTCCCGAAGTGCGCCCTCCGAGACTTTTTCTCACAGCACCAGTTCCCGTCTTGTGACACGTTTCCTTATGCGGACTGCTATAATGTAAAAGAACGCCAAGGCAAGTTAATTTCGCAACGCTTAACTTCCACCTTGCCATGATCTGTACACCGTGGATTGTTACCGTGCTCAAGAAAAATATTGTATATCACTGCACCTGGGGCACCGGTGCGGCACTGCGGGGTTCGAAAGATTACCCAACGAATTTCAGCGATAAAGAACGATTTGTCTTACGTTTTGAACGAACCCCGCAGTGCCGCACTGGTGCCCCAAGTGCAGTGAGATAATAATATCCAAGCAGATTCCCGCCTACCGCGAGGCGGCTGACCTCCTCTGGCCGGATATACTCCATGGCCAGCTTCGATAATCTTATGCCGCCGGGCATCTGCTTGGAGATTAGAGTATGTTTTGTAAGTTTTGCTACACAACCAATTGTTACCATTTTCGTGCACTCTAGGTTGTTTTTACGGCAGGGGACAGAATTACAGAGGAACTAAAAGCGTCACCGAGTCGGAGCAGCAGTGTATGGATTGGATAACTGCAGTACCATTTGTAAGTTGTATTCTTTACTGAGTGTAACCGTTGCACTAGTGGGAGGGAAGTTAGAAAATTGACATGATGCAATATGTTCACTGCCTTATTGTCACAGGTTCCAGTGTTGGTTTCTTTAAAAGTTACATTAGTACGTAGAATGTTTCAAACTGAGTCTACCCTGAAGTAAGAATGTGTACCATTGTGGGTACCACTAGCGAACACTACTTCCGTCTACGCTACTAAGGAGCCAAAATTGGAACCACTAGTACTGGTCTGTTGTTATCGCTGCCAACAGCTTTTCTGCCAACAATTTTACGGCAAATATATTCAAGAATTGCAACTTGACATTACAGCATCATAAGTTTATGTGAAAACAAATTACTTTTTTTCTTTCCAAAAAAGATATGCCAATGCCTTTTTCCTTAGATCATTGTGGTATGGATGTGTCAAACACGTCTGATTTCTACACAGAACACGTCTATAGAGAGTGCAATCCACCCATACAATCTCGAGAAAAACTACTGCCGGAACCCATTCAACTCCGACAGACCGCGGTGCTATGTTCTGAAAGATTCATTTGTGGACATCGAGTCGAAGTTTTGCGACATATCAATCTGCGATGGTAAGCCCTGGACCTGTATAGAGTTATTCGTTAGGTCGACCGCCAATGTGTTGTTTCATCATGACATCTTGCTACTTTGCATAAATTATCTTTATCCAATAAGATACTATCAGAAGAAAAGCAAGGTCCATACATCAATCAAAATGGTATTTTTGAAACACCTTAATACCCCCAAAACTCATCAGCCACCACCCCTGAGTACCTTAACGCTAGACAATAGAGTATAGAATCAGAAAACATTGCTATTCTGCTTTTGCTGCTTGATATTGTAAGCCATAATGCTAGGTTGATAGTACACGTATTCCAAATCACACCAACATATACGAATTTCACATCCGACTAAAAAAACGTGCTTGAAAGTCTTCATCATGTTTGAGCATTTGTGCGAGTTAAGTGGGGTCAAAACAAATATGAATATACTCCCAGTCTCGGTGTGAGTCGTCTCTCATTGGTATGAGCGTCCAAACAATTCACTTTTTTAAAAACAACATCACAAAACTGAATGCATCTCACTTTGCTCTTCAACACAGAAAATCGGCTGTTCAACTGCGGAAGCAGATATACAAATGCCAGTGGATGGTTCGCTAGTCCAGGATTCCCCCTGGCGTACGACACAGCGATGCAGTGCAAGTGGGAGGTAACTGTGAGTAAGATTTACACACCCTTGTCACGTGATTGGGTTTCATTGGTGACCCTACTTCAGACCAACCCTGCTTCTGTATCTCAATTATTTTCTAGCTGGTGATTAACCTTTCAATATCATCATCATTGTCATCATCATCATCAACTTCATCATCATCATCATCACCATCATGTTTATCATCATAATTATCTTCACCATCAACAACTTCGTCATCATTTCTTCTATTATTGATCAGGTGTTAATGTTGATATTCTGATACATGCATCCATGCATGCTCAGATCGTATTTTCCACTAGCAGTAGGTTGAACCTTTCAACTGAATTCTGATGTTCACATCTATGTCATAGGTAGCGCCAGAGTTTACAATTGAGATATCATTCACCGACTTTGAGCTCCAGCCTGCGTCTGAAAAGCGATGCCTGTACGACAAGGTGGAGCTGTTTGATGGAGATTGGCCTGACGGGAGTTTCACGTCGTTAGGTAGGTGCAAATGTTGGGGCTGATCATAGCTTTTGGCCATTTTGTCAAGAGTAGAATACTATATATTCATATCGCCTAATATTTGGGGGTTAATGATCAAATATTTGTTTAATGCGTTCATACTTAGCAGATACTTGACTTGACTTGACTTTGACTTGACTTTATTCAGATCCACTTTTATCTAACAACATTATGTTGCCAGCTATTCTTCCAGTGGTCTACATAAAATACATGCACAACATTACATACATACATAACATAATATGTACATTACAAACTATACAGCTGAGAGAAAATGCAAGTTCATTTAGTAACTGTGTTCCAGTGGCAAGCCATTCGGTAGAGGAAGCGCTCCCTGTCTGCATTGGTCCTAGGTTTTGACAGTTTGATACAGTTTGTTGTTGTTGGACCGGTTTGGGTCCCGACTGTTAGTTGACTAGAGATCTTTTAAAAGTTCCATGATTATTGGGGTTTCTAATTTTAGGGCCAAAAGACAAATCGAAGAGTTAGTCTCATGCCATAACATCTGTCTCTTTTTCTTTTTTTTGTAGGGGTGTTTTGTGGCAATGATACGCCGCCAACCATGCAGACATTTAGTTACATCCTAACTGTAAAGATGGCGACCGATTATGTGACTAATTCACGAGGGTTTAACGCCTCCTATGCTTCTGTGACTCAAGGTAATATTTCATTTTTCAACAACTTCGCATATTCTATGTTATCGTATTATTTGTGTGCGAAGGTTTTGTTTTCGGTGTGTCCATTTGTGTACTTGTCTATGCGTCTGTAGTGAATGTATGTATGTATGTATGTATGTACTAGTATTATGTGTCTGTAGTGAATATAGTAGAGTGAGAGGAAGTGAAAGAGCTATTGGTAACCGCAGACTGACATGAAGGGTGTGCCAACTTTGCGGTTGAAATGGTCCCCCGTGGTAGCATGCTATAGCTAGTTATGGACACTGACAGAAAGTTGGGCCAAACGTCTCAGAACGACTTAGCCCATTTCTTGTCCAGTGCCTGCTATATGAGAGCCACTGAAGACAATACATTAGAAGAAATTAGCCAAAAATTGCTCCAACCTCCATATGTCAATGAACTATTAAGAGCTTTTCGAGATGTATTGTCTAGCTTACACATGTCACAAGTAAAAACATCTCATCATTTATCTGAAAGAAGTTTTGCCATTTTTGCATAAAATGTTGTCATCTACATGCATTAAAGTGGCATATTCCAACAATACCAGAAGGGGGTAGTCCTTGCGTGCTATGTATCAAAGCTATTACTTGGTAGTCCATTCCCTCATGTGAATGTCATATCAGTTGAAACACTTGTATCAATTAGTACAGTACACAAGAATGACATGCGACATTCCATCTATTTCTACACTTTTTTATTGATGATAGAAGCAAGTTCCCCAAAAGCAGCAAGCTGTGGCGCACAAGCAAATGTAACCTTTAACCAATATGACAAAGCAAGTAATCTCTGGTGCTAACTAACAATCGCTCCATTAATATATATCTGATGAATAATGTGTAATCTTATAACATTTCTTATATTCAATAAATGTGTTCCCATTGTATCCTTTTTTTCGTATGGTGGTAATGTTTCCCTTAAGGGAGGTCTTATATTTTATCTTGAGCAACCAGACATGGGCTTGTACATTTTAAATCATATAAGGTTTATAAAAGACATGACTATATCTAAAGCGCAAAATATCATATCTAAGAAGCAGCTAAGTTACTCATTGTCGATGTTATATGTTTCAAATACTTCTTATGCTTTTACAGTGTCTATTCAACGTTGATATAACTATAAGATTTTATAGATTACAGATATTGATTTCCAAATATCATGTTAATATTCGAGCGGGAGCTCGACTTAAGATAAGAAAATATTATTAAGTAAGTATATGTTAATAGTTAAGAAACACTATGATGAAGCAGCTGTTGAAAAGCTGAAACTAAAGTGTTTCTTTTTGCTTGCAGTTTATATTTCTTGAGTAACATTTGCATTGTTAAGTGCAGCGAGATTCGCAATTATTGAGGGTAACCGGTCATTTCGCCACACTTCGCTGCATGGCATAAGCTATTGAGTAGTAGCAAGGACGACATTCTATATAGCCTCCTTAGTAGCAGCCATTATATGCGCGGAAAGAAATTTATGGAGAAACCTTTACGATATCCATAGACTATAACCTGGAATTAGCATCGTCTTTGTAGATAAAGAAAAAGTACTTAATTTCTCCGTTTTGGGGGGCAAAAATTGACCTTAAGTTAACCTCATTTCCAACAAATGGCCCAGGTACATGGATTTAATAAGCATCTTCGCAAAAGCGCGGTGATCTTAGTTAGTCGTTAAGAATCATGTATATTTGTGGCTTAGCAACTCTTCCATTGCTCCGCCCCCCCCCCCCCCCCCAATAAATCTTCAAGGTCTTTAGCAATGAGAACATAAACGTCAATTAATTGAAAAGGGGACATCACTCAGTTACAGAGCGATACAATGTGATTCTGTCTTGTTGGATGAAGTAGTATTATTGCTTTTTTTAATCGTTTCAATTGATATTTCCAAATAGACTCCCCATTTAAACTGAGCTTGCAGATATACATCATTATTGGCTGGCTTATGTACTTTGTCCATGGGTTTGCCATGCCGGTCTTTAAATGAGGAAAAGTCTCCAAAACTGTAATTTTAAGCCAGATTCTACCATTGATTTCTTCAATTCTTATTATTACCTTTGTCAGAATGGCAAGGTTATGTTTTAGGCTTGTACGTCTGGCTGTCTGTCTGTCTGTCTGTCACCAGCATAACTCGAGAAGCCTTGCATGGATCCTGGTGATATTTGGTAGGTGGGTAGGGAACGGGAAAACAAAGGTCAAGTTCAATAATGGCTCCCTAGAGGCTTCCTACTGCAGCGGAACTTCTATTTTTTATAAATCTTGTTCTGGATATGCTGTGGTCGTGATTCTTGAGTGGTAGATAGCCCTTGAGTTTGGCCCCCCTAGTGGCTTTGTTGGAACTGCAGGCGCCGGTCAAACTTTAGATTAGAATAACTTATATGATAATGATTCGAGCGGCAAAGCACTGACGGTATGCGCTCTAGAGCAGTCGGTGTCCGTGGTATCGGTCCAAATCTTGCGCCATCAAACTAGGACAAAAAGAGACAAATTTGATACAATGTGCTTCACCGAATTGTTGATAAATAGCGGTGTTGCTAATTATAGAAATTCATTATAGATACAGCAGTGAAACCTACTCAACCTCACTGGCACACAGCAAAATCTGCAAATGACTGTATAGCCTTACAATTATGACTATAGTCTTAAAATTATGATTGTGCACTGGGCATCGTTATTAGGGCTCAACCGTTGGTTGGGTCAACAATGACAATACATGGTACTGAACCTTCATGCTTGTCCTTGACATTTTAATCCAGCTGTTCTAGTTCACCTTAAAGTGTTAGGAATGTGAAGTGTCAAACACATACCTAACTGACAGACGAATCCCCTGGTGAGGCTGCACTGTACGTCAACCCAGACGTGCCCGGTATCGTAAACTACGGCGCAGTCTTCGCCACCGTGAAAATCGTTCGGTTCGCCGGGGCTCCAGTTGTTGTAGCCGGGCGACGCCAGGTTCTGACCGTCTTCAAATACCCACTG
>NC_049980.1:13249970-13265398 GCF_000003815.2 Branchiostoma floridae | reverse complement strand
GGTGGTGTGACTCTTTTTAGGGTGCTCGTCTACCCCACTTATGCCCTACATATTTCCCAAAACTCAGAAGTTAAAGTTGATCCAAATATTAGCTTTTTACCGGATTAGTCGATTCTCACTTCGTCCATGTCCGAGAGAGCGCCAAGAGAGCGGCCAGCGAGCGCGGCGAGCGCCAAATGAGCTCACAACGAGCGTGGTGAGCAACAAAGCCAAAAGAGCGCTCAGTTGCAACGGGCACAGCGATTGCTCAATGACCGCTCAAGGGTCACAGCAAGAAAGACATCTCAATCTTTTTGTTTCAGTCACATGACCTCTTCGGTATAAATGATTTTAGGTTACGGTGTTGGGAACATGACAAACACGAGATGTGTGTTTCACTTACTGTGGTTGGTTCCACTGTAGAAAACAAACCGTTATTGACTGCTGGAAAGCATAAATTACATACATACTTATGCACGCACAATACTTCTTTGTTCGTTCCTATAACAAAATGCCGACTTACTTGGGGCTTCACAGATGTAACAGTTCAAGTCCCTGAAAAGAAACACAGTTTTAATCAGTTTGATGTACCGACGTCGGCTAGCGGAAATTTGAAGCATGATAACATACTTTAAGTGCTATAGAAGTAAATTTTGTCCTCAACTCAGCATCGCTGATGTAATCCAAGTCTTCACTTGCCCGGCTGATCCAGTATCTGTAAAATAAAACAGACGTGATAGCGATCGGTACATGACTGATACTTTTTTTTCAACTGCAGTAGCTGTTATGTCGTCAATTCAGGAGATTTGAGAAATTCACATCACAAACTCAATGCATGTTTGCACTATATCATTTCTTCTCAATGCATGTGTTTCTTTCTTTCGTCTTGATACTTAAACACTTACGTTTATACCAGAGTAGTAAAAAAAAAGACATGAGGAAACTCACGGCACAACTCTATTGACTCCTGCCATTGCTGCATCTCTGTCTTCCTCGGTATCGATCACAGCCAACTCTCCACCTCTGCTCTGACAGTCGACTATCGCGTCGCCAAAGCTTCTCTCCACGTCGGAGATATAGAAGCACCTCCCGTCAGACTCATGGTACCCATCAGCGCACACTGCAATACAAGTGTAACACGTTCCAGGGTCCATGCTGCTACCAATTTTCATTCTCCTACGCAGAGGAACCAAAGTCGTGTCAAACCTCCTTGTGTTTACCTCTGCTACCTTGTGCACTCAGACCAGTTAGGGAGCGCCCTACCTATAAATATTAATGAGCTTTGCCCTTATATGGGCAGTCAGCCGTTGGGGATCGGGCGTAGGAGGATGGAGCCATGTAATACGTAACATGATTGGCTGATAGCTTCCCAGCGGCCTTTGCGAGACAGCTTGCGACAACAAAAAGCCCAAGAAAAGCCTATTCTCTGATTGGTTGACAGCTGGTTTGTGGCGACAATCATAATAACCACTGATAGGGCATGAGATAGCAGGGCCCCACAGGCTAATGCCGTTGGGGACCGGGCGTTAGGAGGATGCCAATTTTCAGCTATCATTTAACAGGAACACTTTGGTACTGAGAATAGTAAATTTCATTTCATTTCAGTTGGCATTAAAATGAAACCCTGACAAGGCTAGGCCACACTGAATTGATTTTATGGATTACATCCGCGTGCGCATTGATTTTCGCCTGTTCTCAACAACAACAACAACAAAAAAAAAAAAAACTGTGGCCACGTGTTACACTGTAGCATCTCTAGTCAATCAGAATTTCATGCTTGCCAGAGGATCTGCTCTCCGGGGTAAAAGGGCACAAGGGGCCGCGACGCCCTTGTTCCATCTTTAAACAAGACTAGCAATATAAACATAATTGAAATGGCGACAATTGTTCAAGTTTACAGTGTTACTTGAGGTGAACATAAGACAACCCAAGCCTGGGAAAGAATGGACTGGATGTTTAGTCCTGTGGTTTATTTAGCAGCAGAAACTTTTGCTGGATTTTTTTCCGCCCGCGCGCTTTAGTTTTGAGGTTTCCAGAGATGTCATCCATATAATTAAGACGGTGTGGCATTAGACTTAGTAAAGGATTTTTTATTCAATATTTGAGAAGGAGGAAGACAAGAGCAAGAAACATGAAAGGAGACAATTTATTCACCTAAGCTCATAAATCTAGTATGAAAATGCAGTTTAAAGTTTATAGGAATCCGACCTTACTTTGCGTTGTCAGTGCTGGTATTGCCAAGAGCACCAGAAAAAATAGGAATTGCCTCCCCATCTGGAATAATATCAGCATGAAGACCAGTTATATCATATGATCGTATTCGACGTATTGATATGAGCTAAAGTAAAGAAAAATATATGTTCTTGAAGCATCATAAGTCTTTTCTAGAAGGCAGATAAGATCAGGTCGACAATGTATTCCCTGATGTTGAGGAATAAATACACGCACACACACATATATATAGTAGCATCCTGTTTGCAGGTCACAACATGTCAGGCATGGTATACATTTCCATAGGCTAAGTATGATCGATCCACGGGGCATTGGCTTACAGTCTCGGATTGCACTAGGGCCAAATCAGGACATACAGATTTCCCTTGTTGCTGGGGTTGAAAGACAACTTTGTCCATACCCGATTCGACAATCAGTAATCGTTCTCCCGACATTACTTTTCCGCAACAAGTATGATACACTTCGTTTTCTACGCCTCCGAGAACCTGCGCCCAACGTGACTTGGTAACGTAACGCACAAAGCTACATAAGTCACAAAAATACAAGAAAACAACTTTGTGTAGACCGCATAATGTGTTCATTGAAAGTTGCACGTACACTGATGTAATTACTCTTTTACTTAGTGTACGGCGACTGTGTAACTCAACAAGTTTAGTGTCATGCTACAGATTCTAACAGCCTTTCACCAAGTTACTGCCATCTAGGTATGCTTCTCCTTTAAATAAATCTGTGTTGGCAAAGGTAGAGATACTTCTGGAGTTCTGTACATTTATCCCTCCAGAAAAAAGGAAAGTGATCATCTCGATCCAGTTTTAGCTCAGTGAAGAGCTAGTCTTCCACTGGTCACGACAGAGAGGACAGATGCTATGTACAGGTACCGGGGAAATTACCCTAGCTCTCATGGACAAGTACAATGAACAGTGGACCGCGGCTTAACGTCCCGTTCTAAGGACCGCAACTCTTTCCGGTAGCGTGCATGTCGGTTGGGCGACACAGCCGGAATCGAACTCACGGCTTCTATTTTCAGAAACAGGGCCGCTAACTACTGGAATACGTACAGTACTATATGCAACACGCTAGTATATGCACGCGATCGTGATACATCATGATAAGAACTCAGGAAAGTTTTAATTGTTGTAGAGTGATTTGTATCTGAAAACAAAATTCAGGACCTCTAAGAAGTAAATTGTAATGTTTCATACAACTTCAAGTGCTAGTATACAGAGGTTCGACCTTAAAAATTTCTTTTACCAGACCTCCCTTCTTATTGGGTAATACCGACATCAGAGTAGGCCAGAATCAGTTATCAACAAACCAAAATTAGTTATAAATGTCCAGAGAACGACTGTAGCCTGAACTCGATAAAAGCTAGATATAAAGAGGAATTAACGAGACAGAAAAAGACGATAAGATTCAAAATTACTATCTGCACCTAGTAGCAGTCGATTCGTACAGGTCAGTTTTAGCTGGTCTCAGATCGTTATGTTTAGGTTAGAAAAACTCTGTTTAAAGCTGGACACTGGATGAAGTGATCTCATTTTTATTACAAACAACGGCAACACCTTTGTACAAGTAGAGAGCAAAAGAGCACAAACCCTTTCAGGTTTACAGTATACTAGTAAAGATCTTGCCACTCACTACATTAGAAATGAATTAGAACTCACCATTGCTTCGAATTCGAAGTTTCTGGACTGAGGATGAAAATAGCATACACTGTGGTACAATGTGTGGCGTCAACAGTTCAACTGTTTCACCAGGACTGAAGAGTCGCTGGAGAAGATTTGGAATGTGTCGACCTGTGCGGCGTGTTGACCGGACTGTGTCAGTTGTCCTCAGGTCTCGGAGCTGTTCTGGACAATCTCACTTTCTGGCACGATCCTATCCACAGCAAGGGAGAGGGTTTTGCATACGACACTAACCAATAGCATCAAAGTTGTCGTCAACGTCCCTGTTTAAGAATAGAGGTATCCATGGCAACCCACGATGTTAGCTGTAGCTCACGTGGGCGTGAGCGCTGCACAGGTGTGTTTGTGTATGAACGCTGTTAAGGTTATCACAGAAAAAAATCAGCCTCCTACCTCGGTATATTGAGTTAGACATGCAATAGTTATCAATCAAACATAGCATCACTGACTTTGAACAAGTTTCCCATTGAGTTAAACAATGGCATCTAGTTCTTTTTCAAATTCGTCACAGACAATAGATTTAGTCTAGAGAACTCGACTTGTATAGTACTGATTTGGCAAATAAAAGCCGAATTTAACTATAATGGGAAATTTGGCACGACGATAATTGATGATTGCTGACGACTTGTAAACGCCCCTATTACTGTATTAGCCTGAGATGAACCGGCCTCTCCAAACCGCCCTCCCTTCCTCCGCATGCTACTTGTGAATGGCGGTGATCGTAGATAGCGGCAACATGAGTGTCTAATGTGTAACATTCTTCCTTTCTTTTATTCTTTGCCTCTCTGTATTGCTTTTGTCAACAAGCTTTTAGGATCACTGACTCAAGAATAGCAGGGAATATCAAACTGCAGTTTGACAATCTGGGAACTTGTTTTTGTCTCAAACATACAGACCGTCGGGATGCACTGTTTTTAATATACCAAAAATGTGAAGTGTGTTTGTTTATGGTCCCTTTTGTATATCTATAAACTCCGGCCCGTAGCAAATCCAAAATACGACTTTATTAAAAACACGAGTTCTAACAGTAGAATGGTAGAAACTATCAACATAAGCGTGTCTGTCAGACAGCCTTTATTACACTAAAACATTGCCCTGATCGATATTTTGTGATCTCCTTGTGAGCACACCACACGAAGACGTCGATGAGTTATTTTTCTTGGTGTAATGAACTTCCCACTTCATTCATATGGCTAGAAAACATCTCGTCCAACAGGCACTTATGATGTCATTCACGCTTTAAGATGTACAAATTTAAAACACGTATATATACACTATCACTCTACCTCCATATGTCTACGAGGCCAAATAAAAAGACTGCCAATGTTACGTATACTAGTATAAATCCATTTATTTCAGCTGCTGGGATTTAAGTTTCGCAAGGAATGGAAAAGAGATTTTCGCTGTCAAAGCAACCCCCCCCCCCCCAGGTGCATCCTGTACTGTACGAGTGTAGATAGTCTGGGATGGCCGGTGCGGTTTATGCCTGTGTCATTACTAATATGTTGTTGGCATCTGATCTTAAGATTACACATAGCCATCTCTGGTCTGCAGCGTCCATTTTTTTTCCTGTTTAGAAGTGAGTTGCCAGGCTTCAGCGCCATACATAACTGTAAACAGTACACACATTGTGATCCGAATTTTTGTTGCAAGACCTATGTGTTTGTCTTTCCAAATCTTTTTCAGTTTTGTGAATGTAGCTGAGCCTTGCCCGACCCGTTTCTGATTTCAATACTGATGTTGTTTTCTGTGTGTATCATTTTACAGAACCTGTGAGATGTGAAGAAGGGAGCTGGCTATGTGCGGACGGAGCCAGATGTGTCTTGGTAAATAGTCTCTGCGACGGCAAAACTGACTGCTGGGATAGAAGCGATGAGCAAAACTGTGGTGAGTATCAGACTCTACTCTTTTGTGCACTGCAAAACATGTCCCTGTACGTCATAGGTTGTGCATCCAGTAGTATCGCTGTGCAGGTGCCCTAAAGCCAACACTACCTCCCAGGGGACTAGTTATTCTCGTGTCACATTTCAAAACTTGGCTACGGCACTTTGTCGGAATCAAGAAATATACTCAAATCATACTCATATTCATCACAGTTGTTAGTGTATTGTGTATTTTGTTGCCATTTATATAAGACTGGTGTCGGATTGGAAATGTGATTTAGTCAAACTCTTGGATGTAGTACCTGATGTCGGGCAATCCGTATTATGAGATGTAAACACTAATAACCAAGGCCTGGTCAGGCAATTCGGGGGTTCGGAATATAAACTCATCTCATGAAATATACACAGGGTATATACATGGTCAACAGGACTCATTTCTTCATTTTTCTAGCTTTTGTTGTCTTGTATATAAATCATACTTTTCGTTCCCGTAAACTGCTGAGCGCCGGTTTGGAAACGTGACACTGGCATACTAGTATTACGTGGACAAATTACTGCGGGTATCACTTCTAGTAATTATCATGGTCGTAATATTATGGTCGTCAGAGAGCATTTCAGCCTCATCCCAGACATGTACAGAATGAAAGCGTTATTTTTACAATCATGATGACAGATGATTCATAAATCTACAAGTTACCGAAAAATCCTGAAAAATCAATCACAGACAATACACATCACCATGATGATACCTTTATTTTCCCAGAGTGCCAACCGATCCCAGAGGAATTTGAATTTTGTCCACCGATCAATGTGCAGCCGTGGCCAACGGTGTTTCCCAACCTGTTCAACCATCGGAACTTGTCAGAACTGCAGCAATCGAGGGAGCTGAATATGATATTTCAAAGCGCTAATTTGTTAACACAATATCCCTGCCACCTACAGGTACGTAATACAGTTTGAATACAGATAAAAATCATATAAATTTTTTTTCCTAGTTTAGTAGTAGTTAGCCGATGCCGACCGTCCAACAGGCCTAAAGTAAGTATGTGCGCCAGACTATCGTTATAATAACTGCGAAGAAGTGACGTGTATGCTTTGCATAGTCATGATTCCGGCAATACCTGAAACGGAAGGGTTGAGATTTAGCCTCAACTGCGTGTGAAAGAGCTCAGCTATAGAAATCCCGTGATAAGGGTTTGTGCATATTTTGTAAACTAGTTATTGTAGTCAATTGACTTAGAAACACAATTGGTGCCACATTAGAAAACAAAATGGCGGCAGACATTACAAACTAAGGAATGCGTATATTGACATCTATTTCCATTCCAACTGCAGGGCTGGTACTTCATGTGCTACAGCTTCTTCCCGGGCTGTTCCGGCGGTCGGCGTGTGCTGCCCTGCCGCTCGTGGTGCATAGAGATCCGCGATAGGTGCCGAGAGGAATTAAATGCATCTGTGCTAGAACTAATTCCCTGTGACAACTTGCCTTATGAAAACTGCTGGAAGGGAAATGCCAATAAAGGTACATATTACTACCACGGGTGTCTTTTGAAAGATATGTGGTTAACCAGTTGTCATGGTATTTTACGAGTAGTGTATGTCAACTTGAAGACACCTGACCGGTTTGTTTTCGGCATGCCTGGATGTTACTTCGCCTGGATGTTTGTGTCCATGTGAGTGACACGAAGGGAGTTGGAAGACGGTGTCACTGCAAGGGTCAGATTTACCGGAGTGACAGAAAGTTAGAGTTCAGAGGTGGAAGAACTAGTCGTTTATCGGAATGACAGACTTTCGAAGGTCATAGAGGGTGGGTCAATGAAGCTACTAATTCAAAGGGAGATGTTGCTTGTTTTCGGTCTGTCCGTGTTTTCACATAAACATATTTTCATGTGATATAAAGATGTCATCCTGTTTACAGTAGAATGACAGAAAGTGATGAATGAACACGTGTAATGTTAATCAACTGCCATGATCATTGAACAACAAGATATACGAGAAAATCTATCATTTCAAGAATTCGTGAGATCTTCGTACTATTTCTTTCATCTCACTGATTCTCACTATATTTCCTTACTTTACCAGAGTGTTACTATGGTAACGGTGAGAACTACAGGGGAACCATAAGCGCCACCGTGAGCGGCGAACCCTGTATTGGCTGGGGTAACAGAACGTACGAACTACAGAAATATCCATGGGCGAATCTCGAGCACAACTACTGTCGTAACCCGGATGGAGCGGAGAGACCGTGGTGTTACGCGGGGGAAGGCGGTGAATGGGGCTACTGCGACATCCAACCTTGTAGTGGTAAGATAAAAACTCGTTGTTCGGGTGTTCGGGAATCGCTGTTCGGCTTTCGTGAATCTTTCGGAATCATCAGTATCCACTCGTGTTCCGATTCCTTTGGAATCGTGTTTGAACGGAACGAATTTACAGTTTGTGCTCGTGTTTAGCGTATGATTTTCGGAAGTCTTTCTGGGGACCGAATACGCAGTGTGAGTTCAATGTGTATGAATCGCGGGAATCTTGCTGTACAGCGAGTAGTTTATATGATTGGCGAGAATCTTTCAACGTATCGAGTTTACATGCATGTGTTTAATCCACGGAGTGTATGATACAGCAAAGAGTTCAAGAGTGGTACTTGCAAAGCAACTCAGACTTCAACAGAAACTCGGTTGCTTAGTGACATGCTCTTACAGCTTCTAAGGATCAACAACGATACAAAGATTTGACGTTATAATTCATAAACGTGTTGTATATTCCTTGTCCCACAAGGTCTTGTTTGCAAAGATCGCGGCATACCTCGGCGAGTTCGTCCCAGTCCGGTCAAGCCGCACTACTGGCCGGGAGAAAAGGTGAACTACACCTGCGAGTCTGGCTTCATTCTGGAGGGAGCCGTCATTTCAGAGTGCCAAAGAGATGCCACGTGGGACACCGCAGTACCAACTTGTAAAGGTTGCACATCTATCTTATCTTTAATACCTCCGGGAAGGAGGTTCTCCTCCGGCGGGGGTACTGTTTTGGCTGTGTTTGTGTGTTCGCCTTAAAGGTCAAGATCCTTATGACGGATTGTACGAATTTTGGTATGTGGGAGATTACCCCCTCTCCCCCAGCAGCATTTTAAGTACTGCAAAATTACTGGCCAACACCCTTTCCTGGAAGTACATGGACTGCCGACATCCATAAATGTGGGACGACGAATGATACTTTATGGGAAGTAGATAGCTGGGATTAATTAAAGGGAAGAAGGAAAGACAAGGATCGCTGATACCAGTGATAGCTATGGCAGTAAGGAATTCCCCAAAAGTCTAACATTTCACGGAAGTATGAAATCTTCGATTTCTTGCTATCATCATCATTGGGGTGGGAGTGGGGCGGTGGCTATGCAACTCTCAATTCATTCATAAGACAATAAAGAATATTAGGAATTTGTTGGAACATTATTTCTTTTTATTCAAAGATAAAATGTATCTGATGTAGTTCCCAGTCTTTCTCTAATATTGTTATACGTTTATCCGTCCAGTTGATGAGAGAGCGCTGCTTCTGGAAGAGAAAGTCGCGCTGGTCAAGCCCTCTCTTCCCCCGACAGGCGACGTTATCATTACGGCTGAGGGCCTGGTCAGCAGTATTGTCAATGTTGTAAGTCAAACCATCCTTTGTATCAGGATGAGGTGAGCATACCAAATTTATGCAAATGTATTCATATATGCAGATTCATTCATGTATTTGCATATACAATAACGTATTTGCATACAAGAATAGATTTGCATACATGACTGCGTTGCATGGGTTAGGTATGGCAGGTCGTCCAATGTAATGATATACCGGCAACATAGATATATAGATACAGAAGCTGGTGTGTTTCACTGAAGGGCGTTTATACTGACCATACAAATACAGATGTCGATGTTACTTCTAATTCTCTTGTCTACTGCTCCGTACAGGACGAAACAATACCGGCCATCACTACGGACTCCAGCTTTTACTTGGTAAGGCTCCGATCTGATTTTGTTCTGATCAGTACTTTGTAAGGATAAACGATTTAAAATGTGGTCCTATACATGTATATCTGTGTGTCACCCCCCATAACCCATGTTCGACTTCATATTTACTACAGCCATCCAAACAAAGAACTTGTGTCGCAGACAATACAAGTAAACTTTCACAACCTTACAGGTGATTTTCTAAACACCCTGATACACCTGTTTGTTAAAAAAGAAAATAACAACTGCCGAAATCTCCACATTATTTGTCTAAGTAACGACCTCGTACTGCTTATTTTACCAGCATTGGTACGACCCCCGGCTCGCCTGGACGCCGTCATCTTATGGTGACCTGCAGCTTATAGAGCTGGACGCGAACAAAGTATGGAGACCGACCATCCAGCTGTTAATGAAGTACGTAGTAAATACAATGTAAAACTTGAAAATATTTGTATTTTTTTATTCATTCATTGTTGCGGTTTTCTCACTGATTCTAGCTAATGCATTTTACCACTGACTCTTACAAGGCAACAGATATAAGGAAACTGAAGACAGGATATGAGATAACCTATCCAGCTGAAGCTATTTATCTCATTCTTTTATCTCAAAAAAGTATTTCTCATGAAAAGCGTGATAATTAAAAAATATGTGATAGCGATAAGTAAAAACTTTGTCTCATGTTTTCGCCAAAGGATTTTCAATCTTCTACTGGAGAATTAATGTGATAGCAACCCCCTTATCACATTAATTCTCCATAGAGAGATCCAGGATTCTTCTACTGGAGAATTAATGTGATAGCAACCCCTTTATCACATTAATTCTCCATAGAGAGATCCAGAAATCTTCTACTGGAGAATTAATGTGATAGCAACCCCTTTATCACATTAATTCTCCATAGAGAGATCCAGGATTCTTATATGGAGAATTAATGTGATAGCAACCCCTTTATCACATTAATTCTCCATAGAAAGATCCAGAATTCTTATATGGAGAATTAATGTGATAGAAACCCCCTTATCACATTAATTCTCCATAGAGAGATCCAGGTTTCTGGAGAATTAATGTGATAGCAACCCCCTTATCACATTAATTCTCCATATAGAGATCCAGGATTCTTATATGGAGAATTAATGTGATAGCAACCCCCTTATCACATTAATTCTCCATAGAGAGATCAAGGATTCTTATATGGAGAATTAATGTGATAGCAACTTTAACCCCTCAATTTGGTGAATTAATGAGACATTAAACCCAACATCTATTATCACAACTTTCTGAGTTATCACGCTATTTATTTTAAATACTTTTCAGAGCTAAATGAATGTGATAAATAATCAGATCTACCTATCCTGAAACCTTTCTGGGACCTTTGGCCCATCATTTTTGTTTAGTACATGGAAACCAGTCTGGAGTTACCGTTTTGACTTCACATTCAACCTCAGCTTCCGGCATGTCTGAGATGACAACACTACCCTTCAATTTTTTTCACTCTACTTTATTCACATTACTACGGACACATAATCGAACACACTAACGTTAACAGACTCACCGAAAACAAAACCTTCGTACATGGAGAGCAGAGTTTGATGGCACTTTTGTTATTGGTAATGACTGGACTACATTAATCAATATTTCTTCGTGATATCTTCAAATGATGTTTGGCATACTGATGTATTCTCTAATAATTAATCTTTTGGTTTTACTCTGTCATTGAAGCGCCAATCCTGACTACAGAGGCTTTCCCGAAGTTAACGTGGTCGTCAAAGCTGACGGAGAGGTTCTCTGGATCTTAGGTAAGAGCACGTCAGTCGTTCTTCTTGGAACATCTCAGTACATGTATGAACAGGTATAGACAGTTGGACATAAGTAATTTGGACAGCAGACTGAATCAAAAGCAGATAGTAACGCAGCATCTGACGCAATCGATTCCGAAAAACTGGACAAGAAAAGGTACGGCTGAAAATAAGACATTTCATTACACAATTGATCTTATAAGATAGCCATGGTGACTCTTGGAGGCGTATTCAATTTGTATCCTTATATAGCCCTCACAAGAGTCCGGTGGGAAAATGAGTTGATGCTAGCTGACATTTCTCATTAGCTTGACGCTAATCCGTATTATTTCCCGTATTATTCTGGTTGTTCTCTGCACTCTTAGTTTGTTGACCGGGCTGCAATATTCAGATCCTCCTGAATGCTTCACAACGCGACACACACAGCTAGGAGGACCAGTATGTATGCCACCGTGGAAATGCGGTTTGATTGGTACGTTTAGTCATGTGCCCAGTCTTGACCAATCATGCCGCACTTCCAATTGCGAAGGTGGTCCAATGACGTTGAAAGAAATCCACATGCATCTGTAGGTAATACCTTTTTCTGTTGTCACTCAGAAAATCTGCTCGTGACCACCTGTAATCTCGATCAATACTTCTTCCCGTTTGACAACATGACGTGCCCGATATGTGTCGGAGGAAAGTTCCGATCTGGTGACGAGATTCGTTGTCGAGAAGAGAACTCTACCGAGGATGTGATGAACTGCAGCGGTACTCGGGAGGTGCCAGGAGGAGAGTGGAGCGTATCGGTCAGTCTGGAGGCCAGTGGGAACCAGGTGATTTTGATATTCACAATTCCGTTTGCTCATGTCATGTCGCCTGCTTGCATGCCGGTTGGCGTAAGGGAATGCAGATGTTAAAGCACACAGGTCTACGAGTTACATGTATTGAACCGTTAAGTTTCCAGAGTGTACATTTTCTGACATACATTTACTATATATGTATATACATATAATGTATATGTCACAGTAGAGATTGCGATTCAGGACAATAGGCGATTGTCCTAGGACAGATCACGATCGGAGTCTGTCCTAGAACAATTAGCGATTCTACCAGTACAGATTGCGACCTGTCCCAGGACAAACTCTGATCCAAATTCAAATGATGCTAAGAAAAAGAAAACAGTGATATTTTTTGTAAACCACAACTTTATTTAGTATTACTAGAAACCTACTGTAACACTTTTTACCAACTACAATACGCTAAACTAAACATGTTCTAATTAGCCTCTTGGGAAGGCAGTAACAAACGTGACTGAGTCTATATTCTATCCCCTCCCCCCCGTCATTGGTTCATAACTGGAGTGGATTTTATTATATTTCAGCCATACCATATATGGTATGGTGAAATATATTGTATTCGTAATGTTTCTTTCTTTCTTTCTTTCTTTCTTTCTTTCTTTCTTTCTTTCTTTCTTTCTTTCTTTCTCCTGTCAAATCTTCAAAGCGATTCATCTCCGTCGTTCCGTGACCGAATGACCTGAAATTTGGCACAAGAGTAGAGTGGGTCAATACCGAGGTGCTGTTTTCTCATTTTTTTCATATCTGCCTCTAAAATGATTTTATTGAAGTTTAAAGGTCATGTTTTGACCAAAACGGTATATTGTGGCCCCCTGTTCCCTTGAATTACAATGGAATGACCTTAAATTTGGTGTAGATAGGCATTAGATAGTTGGTAAAATGATCCAAGTAAAATTTTGGGCATAAACTACTTTAAAATGCTTAATTTCAGCGCTTTTCTGAGGGGAAATTGGTTTTCTTTCGGCTTCCTGCCGTGAACTCCAGTGACCCCAGAGCCCACACGTGCCAGGTGCCGGCGGTCTGGGGAGAGCGAGAGATAATTACTTTATGGACGCCAGCCAATCAGCGACGAGAAAGGCGAATGCTAGTTAATATTCATAAGCGGGGCCTTGCAATCCCGTATATACACAAACAGATGCATATTACAGCCTTACAGTGGCCATATGGTCCCCTTTGCCGGGTTTGAAATTGTAGTTTGCGAGGATTTGGAGTTCAGACAGGGTCATTTGAGCGGTAGCGGACGGTACGCGTGCATTGAACGTTAGTGTCGATGAATTTACCAACATTCCGCATAGCACTATCAATCATTTTCGGCAGATTTGGACAGGGAAAATTGGACGGCTTGCGTTTAGTTTTGATACGTAAGTTTGACAGTGGCGAGAATGCATGTATTTTTTCCCGAACAAATGTAGGTACTTCTAGTGTTGTTGTTGTTCTTTTTTGACGTAAACTTTGTACATTCAAATTGTAAGTAACTTTAAACTGCCAGAGTTTGAGCCCAATAAAACACTCTCAGTACCAGAGTATCACCACTGACCTCCGAAAAGAAACCCCCGAACAAAGTAGAAACACCTATCCTCCAGGTCTCGCACGCTACGAGCAGGAAATTATAACACTCAGACAAGATTACGTCCGATGGCTGATTGCATACAAAGTAAAACAATTTAACAGTGGTATGCAGGGGCATATACTTAACAAAGAATTCGAAGGAAAATGAAATATATAGATAAAGCAAAATCAAATTAACTTGTTGGTCCTGGGATCTTTCAGAAAAGAAATGAAGCGACAGAGTGGTAAAATTCTTGTAAAATTTCGAGACGTCTCCGTTTATGTAATGACTTATACAAAACAAGAAGAAGATTGAAGTTTTTAGCTTGAAAAAAAAAAAACAACACTCCTACTACACAGTACCTGCACCTGACAATTATTAAAACGTATGCCCTACTTGCTTAAAAAAAGTTCATTGCAATAATAAATGTACCCACATCACAAAGAGATTATGACGGTACTTAGACCTAGTTATCGAAGTGGAAATTGTTGAATGGCGTCATGTAATTTCATGATGAAAATTTTCTGAATGGAAGATGCGTTCTTTTTTCACTCTCGGAAAAATAGGAGTTGCCGCAATTCTAAAAACCAATCAGTTATGCCTAGGCGCTCCTGTAGAAGATTATATTCTTCCATATGGGCCCGGGGCATATTGGACAAGCTCTGTTTTGACCTGGAATCAATTCACAATATTATTTCTCTTTTGGGGATAACTTACAGTTAAAATTTTGAATTTTTGCGCAGGGGTGACTTGGAACAGTCCAATGTTGCGTGGGAATGGGTATGGCTGAAATATGCTGTATTTGCACCCAAGCAAATGTCGGCCTTTCTAGTTATCCATGCAGCCTGTTTAATCCAACGAGTGTTTGTCCTGTTGTCCCCTCTGTCCATCACCTTGGCCCCATCCCAGTTTATTACACACTCATGTTTTTTTGTGGTCTTTCTGAAGTTCTCTTACTGCATCGTTGCAGGCCTGTCTTAACCTGCACCTCCGGAGAAACCCGACCTATCACATGTGCACGACTGTTACCCCGTTCATGGTCCTGTCGCTGCTGATGTGCCTGACGTTCTTCCTCCCTGCGGACGGTGGGGCACGGCTCGGGTACGCCATGACCATCCTCCTGTCTATGTTCGTCAACCTCGTGGTCATCACAGACTTCCTACCGCGATCTGGAAATATCCCATTCATTGGTAAGTCAGACTACTTCTTATAAGAGCGTAACTTAGAACCGATTCAGAGAGATTCATTGTGGAAATTTAAATGTCTAATTTAGATTAATTACCTCCATGTACTGACGGAGGCTTTACTTTCCGTGTGTCTGTCTGTCTGTTTGCTTGTGTGGTCAGTGTTATTTGATTTCCACGTGCTAACAAGCTGATCGACTTAGGGAACCCTGACAAGAAGTAGGTCATAGGGTCCAGAAAGGCTCCAGAATATGTATCTTATTTACCGTCTTCCGTTTCCTACTGAATAAGCAAGTCCTTTTCC
>NC_049980.1:13243209-13249870 GCF_000003815.2 Branchiostoma floridae | reverse complement strand
AGTTCTGAGATCTTTGATTTCTAATCTTTAATTCTAATTGCACGCGATTTCGTAATGTCTTACATGGCATATCTGCCTAATTCTTTTGCAGGTATAGTGAATATTGTGGCCATCGTCATGATGAGTGTCTTCATGCTGGTGACGACTTGGATCGTAAGACTGTCTCAGCGAGAGACTGAAATGTCTCAGTGTACAAAAGTCTTTTTCCTGGGATGCTGCGCACGACTGGTACTACTCGGTGACATGAGAAGGTGCGTATAGATACATGAATATATATGAAACATAAGATATCTATATCTATATATGGATAGATATTGATATTGATATAGATATATAGATATTGATAGCGACCCAAATGTGTGAACTTAAGCCAACTTTCTTTGTGTTTTCATGTAAGTGCTGATCATGTTATGTAGTCTTGTATCTTTCTGTTCACTCATGACTTCAATGAAAAGTGGTCAGCAGACCGATTTATATTTTTCATGAACAGATAAAAGTTCAAACTAGCAAACAATCAAATATATGAATTCTAATAGAGATATAGGTAGGTAAATCAGATAAAGATAAGTAGATACGTTGTCCATGATATCTATTACGACCCATGCTGCCTTGTATGGTAGAACATTAATTTAGCTTTATATTTACGAACTTCCCTCGATGTGCATGTAAATAACACAGGGCCCAAGTGCACAACCCATGTTGTGCTTTTAATGAATCAATCATTTAGCCGGTTGCCAACTACAGGGTTCCAAAAGAGGACAAGGACATCCTGTTGGTCAACAGCAGAATCGTTCTCGATGGGGACGACATCGGTATTACCCAGGACACTGGCAATTCACAGGGCAGTCCAGAAGCCGACGTCGCTACCGTGTTAAAAGGCCTGAAGACGGTCATGAGAAGCACCCAGCAGAGTCTAGAGGCCCTAAGGCAGAGCTTGGATGGCTGGAAGAAAGATGGGCCAAGTGATGACCGTGATGAAGGAGAGAGCGACTGGGAACGGCTGGCACTCGTTCTGGATAGACTGTGTTTGATCTTCTACCTCGGTGGTCTTTTCGCCTCTGTGCCTATCATCCTGCATTTTGGGTATAGAAGACTGCTGTAAAGAGTTAGATATGTTGTTATCGTAAAAAATGTGCAGTTACAAACTAAACGTAAAAGTCGGAAGATATCATAAGATTCCCCATGACCAGTGTTTTTGTTCATTCTGCCCTAATGAGATTGAGGATGAGAGTAACTTTATCATGAAATGTTCACGATATGATGATAAACGCTCAAAGCTGTTCATATTTCTTTCCGCCTGCTCGAAAGAATTTGATATATTCTTTTCGCTAGACCAATTCAACTACATCCTAGAAGGTAATAACCCTTATAGTGTACAAATAGGTAAATATATTAAAGAATGTTTAGACTTTAGAACCAATAGTGTAAATGATACTCAACATATTGATTCATTGATACTTATTCGTACACATAGGTAATTCATTGTATACACTTGTTTGTTCACATTTATAGTTGTGGCAGACCTTAGGAAAGTCACTGTACTTTTGTTGTATCAATAAACTTAAGATATGCCTGTCTTACTGTTATGGAAATAGTGGACGACTCATAGTTTTGGTTATCTCCAGTTACTACTGACGATGCTGGTGTGTTACGCCGAACGGCGGTTATACCGGCTATATAGATACAGATACAGATACGAAAGATAGCGGATGCTACAACTGAAACGACGGACCGTTCACTTTTGTATTGTGTATCTTGTGTGTCTGTGTACCTGTCTGTTTTTCCGCTTATTTGTCAGCATAATTCTTCTAGAAGTCTACGAGCTCTTTTTCTAGATCATGTAGCCTGCGGGTACAAAATATGTTGACAAACATATAGTGATATATGATACAATATACAATGTTGAAAAGCCGTGTTGTGACTTGTTGCATGTTGTAGTGTATAAGATGAATAAACATGCAGAGATGAAAACACCGTCAATCAGTAGTGACTTGTCTCATTTATTTCATTCAATGTTTACACATTTAGTATATGATTTAACAACTTCTTTTGCACTACTTCAACATCTGTACCCTTTACGGAATGAGGAACCAGAAGGGGTTATTGTCGTACTGCTGTTGGATGTACTCCGGAGTACGGCATGTACCGGAGATGGGCTGGATCCCCGTTATTCCTCCCCAGCACCTCAGCCCGTCGGCACAGGCACAGTTGTCGGACACGTACATAAGGCTGCACACCTCTCCGTCCTGAAAACATAACAGAGCAAGGGTTTTAAGATCTCCTATGGAACAATCCGTAGTTTCTTGTGTGTCTTGCTTAATTTTACTACATGACCCTGAATGTCTGTCTTGTCCGATAACCGACTTATAAACCTTCTGAACTCTACTTCCTGTCACCCTTGGAACTCTGACCTTTGCGATGATACTATCTTCACACTCACTTCCTACCCTCTGCTGACAGTAACATGCGTATGTCAAAATAGCTACGAACGTACACAAGAGCGCGAGTACAGACATCTTCATGAACAATAACAAAAAAACAGACACCGTCGCAAAACGTTAAAACATCTCAATAAAGTAATCACTTGATGAAGAATTGACCTCCGATTTTTGTAGCACATGATATTACATAATCGTAATAATAGGAAATCATTATTCAGTATTTTAACAGCAAACCTATAAGAATCAAGAATTTTGAACCTTTCCCTGCCTTCTACAAATACCCCTCTATTTCCGAACGATCCCCCTGAGAGCCGCTGCACCTGTTGCGAACAGTTAAGAAATGGCTCCACCCAAAACATGGATTTTGGGCACAACGGTAGATGGAAAATCATTATGTCATATAAAACTTGAAATGTGCGCTTGTGTGTTAAAGGGATATGTAAACCATTCCATAAACTAGCATGAGCTATCTAAGATACTAGCAAGTAGGCAGCAGAAACCTAAATAACCATTTGAATACAGCATATGTGAGTTACCTGGGGTTTAGGTCCACAGGTGCCCAGCGAAGTGGTAGCACCCTCCATGATGGGGTAGAGTCCTGTCAGTGGATAGCCATTCACACGGCAGCACTGTGTACTGTCGCACTCACGGTTGGAGCTGCAACTCTTCTCTTCCGTGATAGTCTGACCCTGTTGCCCAAATCAGAACTTATAGATTCTACAAAGTAAAGTCTGGAATTTCCCTATCACGCTTTACTTACGGATATTGAAGCTGGAATATCACATATCCCAAATAGCATACATAGTTTGGCCTTGTGAAACGCAAGTCGTTTCATGAACTATCTCACAAAATTTCCTGAAATGATCTTATTAATTTGGCATGTCACTTCAATATGATGTTTTCTTAGTTAAGTATACAACCATATTTTGCCTCTTAAGTTGAAAATGAGATTGTATTCTACAAAAACTATTTTAGAAATTTCATTAAATCATTCGCGCAATTGATTATTGATTTGAGATCAACTGAGTCAAAATGGCAATATGAGGGTTCTAACCTCCTAACCCCAAACTTTAACAAACCTTTGTAACGCTTAACAGCGTACAGAGTAGTACCACTAGCAGCGAGAGTGCCATCTTGTCTCTGTGAACTTTCCAGATAAGTCACAACAGGAAACACGTACTGTGGAGTTTGCTTACATGCAACACTGACAACGTTATACTTATACGCAAATGCATAGTCATACGTCACGGCACCGGTGTCCGGAAAGCAAATAGGTACAAACTGTATCAAGTAAATAACGTTATGCATTTTGAAAATTTCATTATGAATTATGAACCGATTTTAGATAGATGTATTTTCTATATAAAACCAAATTGATAGGTGATGACTTGGCTACGGAAGGAAGACATCAGATTCTTGTGTGAATTTACCAATGGAAAAATTCGGCCCGTCAGACTCCACCATTTAGCAACGGCCAAGAATTGTACTACGCCAGTGTCTTACGTACGCTTAGTAAATAATGCGACAAGCTAGAAGAGCCCGTTATTTCCAAAACGTATAATGAATGCCGCGTGATATCAAATGAAATGTAGCACAGGGAGGATGGCAATGACCTTTTAGTAGTTCAACGTGCATATGTATTGAACAAGTTGGTCTGAAGCGTTTCATCATATATGGTACAGGTCCCTGAGTCATGCACCTGGCTCGTCCAGGTGGCCAGCGGAAAGGCTAAGTGTAAATCAATTAGACTTTGGGCCAATCAGCAACTACAGAAGTGGGTGCTTCGCAACCAAATTTTCAAAGCTGGAGCTGATTGGCTGAAATTGTCACGCGATACGGTAGACGCTATCATTGTTGTTTCGAAGAGGGTACATATGTCACGATCTAAAATAGGTACCATTAATGCAAAATATACAGGAAAATACAGTTTAGAGATTACAGAAAGAGACAGAATACATAGTATTACATAAGACATCTTCAGGTCCGATGTTTTTGTGTTGGGGCTATGGCGGAGTGTAGTATTTGCACGTAATCACGTGGGAAAATGTCGACCTTTCTAGTTTGTAAATCGATGGCAGTCGCCATTTGCAAGAACAGAAGAAACTTGTCCACACATAGTTTATGGGTGTGGTCCAAATACACTAAAAATAAGGGATAGCATGAGCCCCAAAAAACACAAACACAATAAGATCTTTACAATATCTGTGAAATTTCTTGAGTGATGAGACAAATCTTTGGACGCTGAGTGTATGCTCAGATGTCACAGCCTCCAGTGAAAAGGGGTAACGTTATAAGATTCTTTCTTTCTTAAGCAGAACTTTCCCATGACAAAAGCCAATAATGATACTAGTGATTCAAGCTGTACATAGGAGAATGATGCTAAACCTCGACAAGACGACTAGTGCTAGTATTTCTCAATCTATTGTTGACACTTAACGTTATATACTGTATCCATTTTATACATCATCATCAAATTCATATTGTTGAGTTTCACAAAGTTTAGATATTTATGCACGATGAAGTCCTACATATATCTAGCGATTCTAGTGTGCTATTTCCTCCACTTTTCAGGTCTTCTTCGGTCTCTTTTTCATTTGGCGACGACGGTACGTTTGCTGCAAATAATAAACAAACAACATTTCAGTTATTAAGATAAATCTATTCGGTCTTTTCAATCAGTAAAACAACGGTTTAATTGAACATAAATTCAATAGCAGCCCTTTCCAGTGAAAGCATATACTTAATATGTCTTATAGGCAGTATGAGTCAATTATAATGATTGTCTTTGATGAATAGACAATGACAAAGACTTATAGACATTTTTCAATCTATTGCATATACGATATCACCACATACAGTGAATATAATATTATCATGCCATGTTTAAACATCCACCTATGTAGACTGATTCATAGACAGCTCTCTGCAAAACAACAAAAACAACAAGACATTCTTGACGCAGCACAATGTTATAAAAAATGCTAATACATGTGTAAAGTTTTAGTATGCGTAGTTCATTAATTGTTGTATGGACATTAGCCATAATAGCCATAACTGCCCTGTGTGTACATTTCCCATACATCGCACATTGTAACTGTTCCAGTTGTCGGGCAATAAGAACGTTCTCTCCCTCACTCATTATCGGATTAGAAGTTTTCTTCAATCTTATTGCGCCCATAAAATAAATCTATTGAACATATGTCCTATTGCATGCCCCAAACCCCTAATATAGCCCCGTATCGTTATATATGTGTCTGGCAGCCCAATACACCCGCGTTATTGTCTCAATGTCAGGATCAAGTTAACATGACGCATCAGGTAGAGATTGAAAGGTCAGAATGACATGAAGGGTTGCACGCGTGTTTGAAATGTAGACGGATCGTGTTTCATGGAAGTCACCTTAATCAACAGACAGGGGATTTAGCTAATTCTTTTTCTGAACGGCTACGTGAGATTTTGCTCCACACCACTTGACTCTAATGTCCTTGTCCCTAGGTTGTAAATACAATGTACCCATATCAGATCTTATTTGACCATGACTTCAAGAGTGATGTCTAAAAAATAACCGCCTGGTGATCATTTACACTTTCGCTCAAATCGGCATGTCGGTACACTCTGCACAACGGGTAACCATAAACATGGTTATGAAAGATAAAATTATTATGCATCGAAACGGATTGGCGTCAAATGTTATAGTTATGAATCTATAGTTGAAGTTCAACACGTTGCAGCCGTGCAACGATGTATCAAAAGATAGTTTCGGGATTGATTTCAGAAGCTGCTTTTCACTTATTGAAGGTTTTGTTTTGCGGTACTATCGTCTGTAAAAATAAAACTTTAACATGTTTTTTCAACTAGCCGCTAAGATCACACGCTAATACCAACCCCTTGGTCTATCAGCTCACTCCTGACGTGTAGCGTTTCACATCTGTCCATCATAGCTGCCAGGCGCTCCTCTCGTTCAATGGTCTCCTTTCTGGCGGAACGCAGGATGGTCCTGTCATTCCTCAGGATCTGGCGGGCTACGTCAACGCCTGAGGACACACATCAACTCTTGATCACTTTCAACCAATCACGGCATAATGAACATAATGAAATCAACACGTCATACAACATTGGCCTACATGTAGGTGATGCTTTCGTTGCCTTTAGTCAGTGGCACTGCGTTTTTGATTTCCTATAAGAAGATATTCAAACGTCAAATGTCCAAGCAGACCACA
>NC_049980.1:13232928-13242938 GCF_000003815.2 Branchiostoma floridae | reverse complement strand
TAAAATGTTGTATGCCTCCCACAACATGCGCACCTCTTTTAACTACATATCCTCTAAATTTATCTTCTTCAATATGACATTGGAACTGACGTCACGCTGCAGCTCACGCATGCGCTCAGTACTCGATCATGTACCCCGGTATACATGTTGCGTGTTACTGTAATATCATTTATTTTCATCATCATCATCTGGTCCTGGTGGTTGCACAAATGTACAATGATCTCTCCCTCCCTACCCCCATAGCCTTTCATTTCATTGGGACTAAATTTTGCGGTAGATAACGAAATCTGGTTCCTGTTATACGTCTGAGATTGAAATATTTTTGTAGCGCATTAACAATACAATAGAAAGGCATATTTGCGGCGTCATGAATTCGCTGTGGAGATGTCATCGTGATGCTGATGTCACTGCAAACATTTCAAAATCTACAGTATCATATCATTAAAGGGCAGTATTTTTATAACTACCACACGGTGAAGAGGAGCCTAAGTGTTCCAAAGATATCTTGTGTGACGTATATTTTACTAATGTGGTCATAAAACTGTCTTACTCTGTTACAGCAGTAAATCATGTGTAACATAACTCAACTGACTGACAATGAACACGGCTCATTGACCTCAAATAAAGCATCCGTGGAGCGAAGAATTTGGACAAGAACTACAAACAACCCTACTGTGACAATAAACTAGGGTATTTAATAAAAAGTTTTAAATGATATCATCAATGCCAATCTATTTTGCATCTACAAACATATCACATGACTATGACTGTGTGGGCGAAAACAAGTATCTAGCTTTACATACGTTACATACCCCTCTGTCATAGACAACCGCAATACCGAAAATACCAGACTGAAATATATGTAACCGACACCACGCCAACGTCCTTAACGCGTTTGTCAGGCTTGTCATGGTTGTGCGTTCGGTTCAGGCTTTAAGTCTTAACTACTAAAACATTGACCATAAACAATTTATTTTTCTGAAAGGTTTGTGCTTAATTCCGGTGGTTGCTTGTATCTGCGTAAACACAGCATTGATGTCAAAACTACAATAGCACTAAAGTAAATACGTGTCTTGTGCCACAAAGGTAACAAGACAAGCTTGACGTATGATATATCCAACGGAAGGGTCATGCCTTGTTGTCAGCTTCTTGTTGTTAGCCGCATATGCATGTGTAGTGCCAGACATCGACAAGTGCATAACCCCTCCAATGGTAATATCGCACATAAAACTTGTTAAGTTGGCTCTGTGTCACCACGCATGTAGCTGCTGTTACATTATATTAAAAATTTGGTCTAGAGAATAATATCAACGTTGTAATGTAAATACAAGCAAGGCACAAATCATTTTTAAAGGCAGCGAGCGTTTAAGTTCAATATTTTTTTACACAATCTGCCATTGCCAAATTCCTTTTTGGAGCTTACCATGTATTAATTATATTGCAAGCCAGAGACTCGAGACCACAGATATTGCATCTTGATGCGTCAATGGTTTATTTTCTTTTCATCAAACTTTTCACAACCCAGTCATTTACAATATATCAATTAGATCACAATCATATTCGCCATATCTATTGTACAGCAGTAAACCAACATCTCTATACATCATATATTACCAGTATACTTCGATTCTAAACAACATTTTCCCTGCCAATTGTGATTATAGTAATTAGATCTTTGATATTACAATTATTCACATTCTGTCATGGCATACACGAAAACGTGATACGACATCCAACATCCGATTCGGTGAAAAACTGAAATACATCGAAGTAATGAGATGACATTTTCTTCTTTACATCACGTCCCTTGGAATCAGTCTATGTTATAGCTTAAATGTTGCAGTTTCAGTTCACTTGATTCATCACTTGAGGTCCAAGGGAAACTTCTTTCCTCTTCTGAAATCTGCTTACTCCATTCTTCAAGTACCTCTCTACCGGCAGTTGCTGTTAGTGCAACCTCACCCTCCTTCTCCGCTGATAGATAAAGAGCGTTAAAAGTTAAACTCAATATGTAGTCTGAGGATGTACGATATGTATCTATTGAATAGATAGCAAGAGGTTGGAGCAGATCTACCTTGATTCCATGTTTGACAACAAAACACATCGTGGTATTCAGATAGTAATATAAGCCAATTTTTCCTATCGATGGCAATCGCAGAGCGACCTAAATGGGTTTTTGCGACGGTAGAAAACTTACATTTAAGATTTAACGTTACATATAAAATTAATCGACCGGTCTGTCAAATCATTGGCTATCCTCACCGTACCTGTTCAGCTGCTGTCTTCATGGCGTTGAGAGTTTCCACCCTGACCATCATTTCGGTCAGGCGGCCATTCCGGGTCTCCAGCTCCCCCATCACATTCTTCAGACGACGTTTGTTGTCACGAAGATCCATCTTAGACAAGTCATTCACTACAGAGTTAAGTAGAATAAGATTTATGAAAAAGACATGTAGTCACATGTAAAAGAAGTCGGAGCAAAAAAGAAATGACATTTTAGACATGATATTGTACTACAAATTCTATAAATATATGCTGCTGTGCTAAACCATCAATGTTGCCCTTTAGGTCCACAGATTACCTAAATAAGGGATCTTATTGATTGATTGCTAACGACAAAAATATTGTATAAGTATTCATGCAGTGCAACTCACCGTAAAGAACCATGATTGGCTTCGCTCTTCGAATGTCAGCTTCAGTTAAAAGTTTGTGCTCGTTGCTCTCTATTGAGAAAATTGCCTGATTTTGCCATATTTATAGGATTATTGGGGTGTGGCGGTCTCATCTCAGGTTACAGGATGGTACTTGATGTGTGTCACGTTTAATGACGTCAAGTAGTTCACAAGTATGTGAAAAACAGGGCGTGTTGGTGCATTGACGTTGGGCAAGAATGTTTACCATCTGCAATTTCCGAACTACATATTAGCAATGTTTTGACCTGTGGGCATTACATCACAATATGCTTTTGGTGACATTTTATGTACAATGTGTGGGGTATTAACCATAAATGTTCTTAACGTTCTGATTGGAGTTAAGCGCTTTTCACCTTATAATGTAAACATTCTTGTGACGTCTACGATTCTGCGTCAGCAAACAAAAATGCACGCGGTATGCTGTCACAAACCATCAGGAGCGCACGTCTGTACGTGACGGTATTTGGCATAATCAACAGCTGACGTTCATTAGTCAAAAAGATTTCATATATTGAACTAAGGCTTCATTTCAACAGACCACGGCGTTCCTCATCATCTGATAAGCATGCACAATAAATTAAACTGCATCCGTACAAAAAATAAGAGGTGTATACAATAACTATTCCAGTACATTTATGTTGTTTGAAGAAGAATCCACTAGGTAAAAAATTGAACCAGTGAATGTTAATGCCATCATTTACAAATTAGTGACACTCTGTAATGATAGCTCACATTACAAACTAAGACTACATATATATATATATATATCATTGCAAGATATCTATATTGATACTATAATAGAGTAAAAGTAGTATATGTGTAAAGATGTCATGAGACGATTTGTCACAGAACTGAACATATTGATCACGTTGAATACGTGATGACCATGGGCGTGTCACAAGGCAGAAGGACATCACGTTTATTAATAGTAGATCTGGTTACGACGACATGTTCCCAATGCCACTAAAAAGGTGATTGATTATCACACATTGCACGTACTCCAGATGTGTATCATGTGTTATGACGTCATTTCTAACACCAGTATCTCACTGTAACACCAGTATGCTGCTACAAAAACCGGACGACGTTACCACTGTTGAGTGAAGTCATCAAAAGTTGCCGCGGGTTGCAATGAAATTAATGCCAGACGGATAAACAATGCAAACACCCTATAATTTTAACTTCCATATTGTACACTTAGTCTGTCATGAAAAGGGGATCTCTCGATATGACACAGGGTCTGTTGTCACCCATCACTGTTAAGATAACATCACAGATTTCCAAACCAGGGCCCGGTCGGGCTGTTTGTGGAAACGAAAAGTAGAAATGTATACGTAAAATATGCACAAATAATGCCCACGACTATTCTCTTTACGTCTTGTGTAGTTTGGTGTCTTTTACATCATACTTTTTTTTTCGAAAGCTGCCTGGTCAGCCCCGGTTTGGTAATACGACGTAGGCCTTATTCAGTGTCACTGGACTGAGCTGGCACGAGCCAATACTAGTACGGTAGATGAAACTGGAAAAACCGGTTGAGTATCTCAAAGTCACTGACTCTTAATCGTTGTGTGTAAATATCATTCGTGACGTTGAGCTCACTACCCTAACGGCGTGTGCACTTGTCTGTGAAAAAGTTGGAAAAATTAGTTCTCTTCGTTGTTTGTGAAGAAGAGAACTGGTGTTGAAAATTAAATCATGTTAACATTTTTCCTATGCAAGGAACTGTTACTGTCCCCCTGTTGATGGGTTACCTGGTTCCTATTACTAACTATCTATAACTTGGGGGTTTATCCTTCATAAACGTGTACAATCCTGTGTTGTCATGCATATTAGATGTGGCTATTTTCAGCAAAGTTGTGTACTGCATTGAAGGACAATTTAAACAGAATTACGCAATGGGCCTTCACTGGCCCGTCCCGGTTCTTTCCCAGAAGGCCTTTGTGTTTTTCCAATATTTTCAATTCATTTGAGTAGACACGTCATTTTTGCGTCAATGCGACGTCTAATCATAGAAGCGCTCCACCCAAACCGGAAGGCTAGATCTATAAATTGTGAGATCCCCCTCGGGCAGCAGACAGTCAAACCTGACAGCTGATAGGTGCAGAAGAACCAGTCGCTGAATAGGCATCTGTAATTTGAAGAAGTTGTTCTTTCATCAACTGAGATTCACAAAGATGAGCCGCCCACTAAGTGAGTCCTTTTACTTTCTAAATTGACGCATGCTTCGTGGTAAGTTGTCCGTCCTTTTCAATGTAATCGGCAATGGCATATTTTCGACTTTTTTTTACTCTTTTTTTTTTCAGTGTACTACATTTTGTATGGATTGTCGTTGTTCTCACAGAATGAGAAAACAATGGTATGCCGTATCTTCATCTTTTTTCTGCCAGATGTCGATGTCCGTTTCTGACTTCTACCAATCTGACTTAAAACGAAAAGACTGCCTGGAAAGGTTTTATAGTTGTAAAATATGATATAAAAAAATACTGTAACATTGACAATGTGTTCTTTGAACCCCCAGGCGTCAATGTTGCGAGACAGTTGCTCCAGCGTCAGATGCACGTCCTCAGAACTGTGTCCAATGACGTCAAAGGGAGGGAGGAGCGACTGCAGGGTATGCAGGACAGAGTGGAGACCCTGGAGATCAGAAGGAGACTGCAGGATAACCGCATGGTAAGAGTAGATCAAACGTTAGACTTTTATGTACACCGGTGCAAGTGTCAAGTGAGCGCGGTGTTAACCTTGCATTCGGTAGGTCTTGAGTTTGATGCCTTGGTCATACCAAATACTTATAAAATTGTATACAATGCTTTCTTTGTATAGCACTGAGAACGAGCATGTGAGAACGACTATAGGGGTACGTCTGGAAAGTTAACCTTGAAGCTGCTGCCGATGTGCACTCCTCTTTGTTGTTGCCACCATGTACCAGAACTCTATCAAGGTCTAGCCTGGCAATATGCTTACATCATGTGTTCTGTTCCTGCTGTGTTTGGCTACAGACCCACAGACAGCCCACCAAACGACGTGCTACTGATCGTCATCAATGACAGCTGTGTCATCACGGACACGTCTAAAGATAGCATCAACACATCATGATGATCCATGTATTTATTATGTCTTCTGATTGGGGTTATTCCACTTGTACACATACATGGAGGTGATACAGATCATCAGACGGTTTCAGACCTGAGTTACAGCAATCATCTCCTTCGATTTTCTCATCATAATACGGTTTTGGCATTCCAATGTTCCATTTCCTTATGTAATTATTTTTGTAAATTATTGAATGATCTTTATTTGAACTTTATTATACTAGAATGCCCTGTCGTAGCAGCATGCGATATTTGTGTTTAACATGTTCAATTGATGATCTTATCTATACTTGATATCACTTTTATGATGATTGATATGTGAATTATTTGATGTATATTGATGTGTATTTGAGATAACAGTAACATATATTTCTGATTCAAAGGTATATACGAGTACTTGTATAAAAATTATACAACGTAGTACAACTAATACTATATCCTACAAGAGCTGCTACGACAAAAAGGCGTGCATTGGAACACAGTCGATAATTTACAAAGTCGTAGTGAGCAAATCCAAAGACGAGTGGTACAACTAATACTACATGCCACTCGAGCTGCTAAGGAAAGGGGCTTACATTGGAACGTAGTGAACAAATACAAAGACAATTTAAAAGTTATTGTAGAGTTTTTGACTCAAAATGGTAGATATTCAAGATATATAGATTGTATGTATTCAAGATATGTTAATTCCAATAAAACAAGATTTTGAAAGATGCCCAGATGTTTCATGTGTATCATGTGTCATGGCTTTATTTCTTACACAAGTATACTTAAACGAAGAAAAGACGACTTACAATTGAATATATAGTTGTTTGAATTTAACCGTGCATTCGAAACAAACTAAGACTGGACGGATAAACACCATTCCCCAATCACCATATTGTCGGGATGTATTCATCACTGTTCTTCGGCGTCACCAGAATGATCTGGTCAATACTAGTACATGAGAACTGGAAAAAATCGGTTAGGCATGATAGATCATGACAAGTTCATTGACATGTAATCGTCGCGTGCAATGATCACTGAGACCACGCCGGTACTAAGGCCACAGTAAGTAAATTTTATGGATGACATCCGCGCGCTCATTAATTTTCGCCTGATTTCAGAAAAAAAAACAAGAATTTTTTTCTTCTTCAAGGAAGGCCGGATAGACGAAAATGGGTAAAGGTTGTGTGGTAACCAAATTATTGAATGTAGAATTGACACTAGAGACTCTGTAGCATTGACTGTAGTTGCAGAAGTGAAACTTTATAGATAGTTGTAAGAATGGCAGAACTATGGAAGCTACGAGTGTAGTTGCCAACATGGTTAATGATACCAGTCTACCACACTAGTGTCACTTTAACTACACTGGTGCACTTCTTAAATACAGGAATGAATGCCTTGTTGGCTGTGATGCCATATTTTGTCACTTCAAGTCCTGTTACAACGTCTATTTTGAAAATTTGCCATCTTGTTTTTTTTACCCATCTTGTTTTTTTTTCACCCTATCTCATTATTTTTGCAGTCTGCAGAGGATATCATCCATAAAATTTACTTGCTGTGGCCTAACTTAATCTTATGGATGACATCCAGGCGTTCATTGATTTTCGGCTGTCCTAAAAATCTCCTAGCTCGGGACTCATGACTTCAGTACTCATAATGCCCATAAAACGTAATGCTGTAACGAACTATTGCAAAACCTGATGAATGTGTTTTATTACGACAGCATCAAAGTATACAAGAAGATCGGGGGCGTAATTGTGCATTGATATGTCATCCATGTTTACTAATTACGTCGAACAGTGAATATCGGCAAAATATTTTGAAATTACTTTATGTTTCTTTTGAAACTTAGTTGCCTCCTCCCTACAAAGAAGGATCTTGTGAACATGCAATCAAAACAATTGATACATGATTTAAAATAAAATGTTCAACACATTTATGTCTACCAACTGAACTATACTCATGTAACCTTAACTTCAGCAATTAATATCTTGCTACATACTATAATCAAAACTTCATTTACATATTAAATAGAAAAGTCTATAATCCAGTTAAATCTACAATTAGCTTGGTATCCGGTCATCCTATAGTTCTCGAGTCTCTTTTGTCCTTTCTGCAAATACGGAAGAGGTTAGGGAGCTAGTGCGACTGGGTACCAGGCTAATCTAACATAGGACAAGATCATCAGAACATTTGAACGATTTGTAGTGTCAAAAAATACGGGCACAATAATTCGTTTTTTAGCGAAGATATGTGTTCGTGAAACTCTATATAGTTCTCTATGTTTTCTAGCACATGTTTACCTGGGTGTCTACGTGTATCCTAATTCATCGACGTGTGCAGTTCTTATTGTGGATATATAATTAGAGGTGCCTTTTTTAGCAGTCTCGTGTACTGTATTGGCGGACATCATAAACAATATTACGTCATGGGCCATGCCAGTTCTTTCCAAGAAGGCCTCTCTGTTTTTCAATATTTCTAATTCCTTCGAGGACATACGTCATGTTTGCGTCAATGTGCAGTCTAATCATAGAAACGCTCCACCCAAACCGGAAGGCTAGATCTATAAATTGTGAGAGCTGTGTCTGAAATTAAACTATCAGCTTGAAGAAAATCCTACCAGGGCAGAGAGAACTGTATTTGAAGGAATCGTTGTTTGATTGACTGATGTTCACAATGGGCCCACTGAGTGAGTACTTTTACTTTCCTTCATTGAAATACATTTTCAAAGTGATACGTTTGCGTGTAGTCGATCTACATATCGGCAGGTGGGCATTTTCAAGGTCTTAAAGATGGTTTCATATTGAATTCCATGTTACATTTCAGTAACCTTACTCAAGGGAATGCAAGAACAACAGTACTCGTAGCTTCATGTTTGAACCTTTTCTCTCCGAGTGATAGAAAGCTTTTCCAGATACCAATCTCTGTTTCTATATATCACCATTTAATATGACTGAAAGAAGATTGAATGCAAAACCCCTAGCTTTAAAAAATCATACCAACAACTAATAGAGTTTTTGCAATCGCAAACCTGTAATTACATCGGGAATACATTAACTGTGCGTCCTTTGAAACCCCAGGCGTCAATGTTGCGAGACAGTTGCTCCAGCGTCAGATGCACGTCCTCAGAACTGTGTCCAGTGACGTCAAAGGGAGGGAGGAGCGACTGCAGGGTATGCAGGACAGAGTGGAGACCCTGGAGATCAGAAGGAGACTGCAGGACAGCCGCATGGTAAGTGTACGGTAAATGAAACATTCAATCCTATGGAGACTGGTGTTATTGAGGAGTGAGCAGACTGTTTGCTTTGATTCTGTAAGTCGTGAATACGATCTCTTGGTCGAATCCGACCAAGAACATATAGGAGTAATTATAAGTTTGGAAAGTTCATTGAAATCTGCCGATGTTCACTTATCTTTGCTGCCCAAAGCCCCAAACAGCAGCAACTCTATCAAGGTCTAACCTGGCAATATGCTTACATCATGTGTTCTGTTCCTGCTGTGTTTGGCTACAGACCCACAGACAGCCCACCACTAGACGTGTTGCTGAGCGTCATCAATGACAGCTGTGTCATCACGGACACGTCTAAAGATAGCATCAACACATGATTATGATCCATATGTCTTCTGATTGGAGCTCTTCCACTTGTAGATGAAGGTGGTATAGATCATCAGATCGAATTTTCAGCTAGCCAGTTTCTTCTCCCTCGTCATAAAGGCATTCCACTGTTCCACTATTTTCTTATGTGCCGATAGTATCTGTCCAAACCGCTTTCAGTAACTCTGTCTGCAATATCGTCTCATCATGCAACTTGTGTCCAGCATGTTCAGTTAAAGATCTTATCTATACTTGATTAGTATATAACGTTAAAAAGTTTATTGAAAAAATGATTTAAATGATATGACAGTTAATTCGTCCTAATTCATGTTCATGTTAATGTATTATATCTCTGCCAAGTTGTCAATCTTCATGTCAAAAGCTTCATCAGTTGTATGGGATATTTAAAGACTTGCTAGTAGACCTTGGTAGATTTGTCAGTAGCGCCGTAATATTGTAATGTAGAAAGTACAGTCAAACCTGTCTATAGCGGCCACTCAAGGGACCGGACAAATTTGGCCACTATAGACAGGTGGCCTCTGTATAGAGGTGGTAACTTGTAGATAAAATACCCAAGGGGAACGACAAAAAGTGGCCACTATGGACAGGGGGCCCTCTGTAGAGGTGGCCCCTAATACAGGTTTGAAA
>NC_049980.1:13232238-13232828 GCF_000003815.2 Branchiostoma floridae | reverse complement strand
CGGGCCATGTTACTGCCTTGTCAACGGAAGATCTGGTTTGAAAGTACCAGAATTGTATAATGAACATTGGGTAGTGGTGTATGTTGAAATATATTTTATTTTCTCTTTCATTCTACCTTTTCTCGTGACAGGCCTACCTACATTTTGCAAAATATTGCAAAGATTCGTTGACAAGAAATATACAGTCAAACCTGTATTAGGGGCCACCTCTACAGAGGGGCCACCTGTCCATAGTGGCCACTTTTTGTCGTTCCCTTGGGTATTTTATCTACAAGTTACCACCTCTATACAGAGGCCACCTGTCTATAGTGGCCAAATTTGTCCGGTCCCTTGAGTGGCCGCTATAGACAGGTTTGACTGTACATTGTCAACATTATCTATTGTCAACATTATTTATCATTTTCTATAAAGTGATAAAAAAATCAACTCACGTGGAGTGCGAAACTAAAATTTAAATGCAGTTGTTTTCTCGCGCTTTGAAAATCTTTAAAGAATCGAAAACCAATTGGATTGGTGGATATTTTGAGTTGTGAATGATGCGCAGAGGATGACACGTTAAGTAGACGTGGACGTCGACTGTCATTTTAGAC
>NC_049980.1:13196325-13232138 GCF_000003815.2 Branchiostoma floridae | reverse complement strand
ACCACGTATGACAGGGGGCTCCACTTTTTTAAGGGTGTGCAGGGCGATGTTCTTTTTTAATCGAATTTACTTGATCAATGGACGCTTTGAAAACATATTGATATTTTTCAAATTTGAGCAACAGCCCTTGCAAGGGCCAGGAAGTTTATACTTGGAGTAGGATGAGTTATAATATTGTAGAAAGTAGAGGGGTACTAGGAACAGAAAGACGTTTCAATATCGATAACGTCAATAACTTTTCTGAGTTCGGAACGATATTGCGGAGATTTTGAATTTCGAAGTTGCGGAGGTACGTAGGTACCGAAGGCCACCCTGAAAATTATCTGGCATGATAAGGGTTTCTCCTCAAGTTTGACCTCCCGTTGAGAGATACAAGTATGTGTCCGCGCGTGACCCGGATAGTGTTTAGCCCCGCCCACATGTCATGTGATGTACAGAACATGGCGGCCATGTGTACTCGCCTGGCGCTGTTGCTAGCGTGTGTTGTGGGCTACACAGCGGCTCTGCCGTGGTTTCTACACGGCAGACCGCGCGGGGGGATGCTGGGCAGTCCCGGGCGGGCGGGGGAAGGTCCGCTACCGCCAGACCAATGGGTAACACAGCGGCTGGACCATTATAACGACGCGGATCTCAGGACTTGGCAACAGGTTAGTGCCCCCCCCCCCCACACACACACTTCCTACAAAAGCACATGATCGTCATGTGCACACCATGCAGCATTATCAATTTTCAGTGTCATCATAACTCAATGTGGCAGGTGTGATATTTGAAGGAAAAAAAATTAAGGAAAAGATGAATGCAATATCATATGAATGGCGTCTTTATTAATTTGTGTTTGCCACAAATATGTGTTTATGTCTGTGTGTGTGTGTGTGTGTGGGGGGGGGGGGGGGTGTGTGTGTATGTGTGTGTGTTTGTGTGTGTTTTTGTGTGTGCTTTACATGTGTGTGCGTGCGTTAATGTGTGTGTATAAGCTCCTAAAAATGTGTACTCTACTATGGTATTATTGCAGTTATATTTTTCATTCGTGAAGAATGGCACATAAAGACTGACACTGCTTTTGTGATTTTCAACAAACAGGTGCTGTTACTGTACAGTAATAGTGTTTTTGTACTTTTTTCAAGCTGAAAACTTTGTATTGTTTATGTTTTGGATTAGTCCTTATCTTTTACCCCAACCCTTTTACAATTTTTATTATTATTATTTTTTTCGCCCTGTCGCTCCATACTTTTTAGGATAAAAACCTGTGCACCAAGAAAATAAATTGGTGTGGCCTTACCTCTAGATAGTTCATATCTTAACATCATGTACCTTTATACTGTTTTTGCCTTGCAGAGGTACTTTGTGAATGACACATTCTACAAGCCAGGAGGACCTGTGTTCCTGATGATAGGAGGGGAGGGCACAGCTGACCCTATCTGGATGGTCACTGGTTCTTGGATTGAATATGCAAAAGAGTTCCATGCTCTATGTCTCATGCTGGAGCATAGGTACTATGGCAAGAGCCACCCGACAGAGTAAGCAATGTTTATTTATTACCTGTGTGACATCCTTGTAGTTGTACATGACGCTGGTACATGTATTGTTTTCAGTCTGTTTGTCTTGGTCAGGTTGTGTTCAATTTTTGCCAAGGGCTTTGGGAAGTTAAATTGGACAAAAATTTGCCAGCAGGACAAGGGTTAAAACTTCAAAATAAAAGAGTTTGTATCTTTACATACACCTTGCCAAGATTTTGCACAACATGGCTAGGTTGGGAGCTGAACGCACTCTAGAGTGTGTATTGGAGCTGTTATGGAAAACACATTGTAGAGCCCAGTGTTTCAGAAGTTGTTTTTTTTGCATTTGTCTTAAGAGAAGTCTTTTTGAAGTGTTGCAAAGGGGGCATAATTAACCAATCTAGGATAGTTCAATTGCTTTATTATTGCTTTAGATTTATTTCTCTGTCTCTGCCTGTAAAATGTCTGTTGATGTTCTTGATAAAAGTGTCACCCAAACTTTTTTTTCTGACTTAAGTTATTGGTAAGTTATGTTTCTTATTGCAGAGACACAAGTGTAGAAAATCTCCAGTACCTCAGCAGTGATCAGGCCCTGGCTGACCTGGCATACTTCCGCAACTACATGGCAGAGAAGATGAGCTTAACTGATAACAAGTGGATCACATTTGGCGGCTCCTACCCAGGTATGTATATAAATAAACAGTTATGAGCACATAACTGTATCTTAGCCAGTTTGAATGCCCTTAACACACCAAACCTTCGTGACGTATCAGCCATACGGTGATTTACATCATTCACCATGCCCCGGAGAGGAGATAGGCGCCGCCAGGGGACTAAAATGCCTACTAGTATTGATACAAAATAACATGTTGTGCTGCTCTTACGGCTGATTAATCAGCCTACAGCTGATTAAAGGCTATAGGACGAATGAATGAATGAACACACCAACTAAACAGATTAATTAGAGTACATTGTAATACATTGTATCCTACTTAGATATCATATTTTGGTGCTATGGATCACCTTGCTTTTTAGGAGTCTAAGTCCAATTTCTAATTTAACATTTGTTAAGAAACATGCATATGTAACTTGTAAGTGCAGCAAGATAGAGAATACAAATCTCTGAATGATTATTAATTAGTTGTAAATTTTTAGAAAATGGAAATCATGTAGTGATGCTGGAATGATATGAGTGGTACTTATATGGATGTGGTTGAATTACCATTATTATGAAAATGATTATTGTATGGGATAATCTTCAGGTTCCCTGTCTGCCTGGTTCCGTCTGAAGTACCCTCACCTGGTGGCAGGAGCAGTGGCCACTAGTGGGCCTTTACTGGCTGAGCTGGACTTTGTGGGTAGGTTTACTACTGACCATTCACATTCAAGAGGTCAGTCACATTTGTCCTTCAATTTCCCCATGATCAGAAACCGAGCACATTATTGGGATACTCGTGCATGTGTTGTACACATTTCAGCTGTCTAATGTTATCAAAGAGGCAGTCTTAGATCTTTGTTAATAGTTGGTTCTGTCACAGCCTAGTTGAAAAGTCTACGATATCAAAATTGTAGAACAACCTAGGATGAATATGACACTTAGGTTAACTGTGATTCATTTTCCTAAGAAAGAGGTGCTTCATCAACACAATTTGCATCACTGATTCACTTGCTCATTTACTCGTTCACTCAATCATGCACTCACTCACACTCACTCACTCACTCACTCAACCAACCAACCAACCAACCAACCAACCAACCAACCAACCAACCAACCAACCAACCAACCAAACAACCAAACAAACAAACAAACAAACAAACAAACAAACAAACAAACAAAACCCACCCACTCACTCTCAGTGATACTTCCTCAATCCTACTGATCAATAGTTTTGTTACCCTCAGTACATTACTTTACAGTAGACCAATGTTTAATTTCCCAGAGTACGTAGAGGTGGTTCGGGACTCCCTGGCTACCACTGGCCCCGAGTGTAACAAGAACATCCAAGAAGCCACTGATGCCGTAAAACAGATGCTGGAAACACAGGAGGGAGTCGAGAAACTCAACAAGCTCTTTAAGTATGTTTGCTATAAGCTTGTTTGACAATGTTTGTCCCGTTGGCAATCTTAATACAGTCATTATTTAAACTGCCCAAGAAGACGACTCAGTCAGGGCCCAGGGGACCAAAATTATCTGGTCCATGTGTACAGGTGGTCAGCATATACTTAATTCTTGTGTCACTGGGAAAAGTATGTAAGGGATTGGTCATTTGATCCTTTTGTAGAGGTGCTCACTTATACAGGTTTGACTGTACTAAAACTACTGAATGCCTTTTCTCCTTCCTAAATGGATAATTATGATTTATGTCCTATAGCCTCTGCTCTCCCCTGGACGTGAATGTTGCGAATGACGTGGCAAACTTCTGGAGTACAATATCTGGTAACTTCATGGGCGTGGTACAGTACAACAAGGACAACAGGGAGTTTGAGGTGACATTCTTTCAATACCTTCTGAATCATTGTGATGTATGTGATTTTTTTTCTGGTAGTAATATTATTTTGGTTAAAGACATGAACTAAAAAGGTTGTATAGTGAGCTTTGAGTTAAGACACAATATACTTAGTAGTTTGTGAGTCTTGTTTCATAGGGTGATAGCATGATTGCAGAGAAAAACAAACACTCTTGAGACATGTAACCCCCCTAGTCCTAGTGGACTTTCCCTATGCATGACTGGCATACCTTAAGTTTGTAAGATATGTCTTGTTTAATCGAGCTGAGCAAGTATATATATTTGCAAATGAGGTTTCTTTAACATTACGTGTGCCCATCATCACTTCTTCACTCTCTACCATGAACGTGACCCGAACATGGAAATTGCAATTGTAACTGTAAAAATGCAGACGTAAAACAATACCTTCCATAAATCCCATATATATACTTTCCATCACTCTGCAACCTTTCTGAGTCATGAAACACAGACAGACATACTGAAAACAATACCTTCATACATGGAGGTAATAATTCTATAGTGACATGTATTTCCTGCTGTGTTTCCAGGGTGCAGTGGGCACAAACATCACCCTGGATGTCCTGTGTAACATCATGAATGACAACTCCAAGCACATGCCAGTTGAGGAAAGGTATGCAGCTGTCAACTACCTGATGATGGAAACTTACAAACAGAAATGTCTGGATGTCTCCTATTCAGCCATGATTAAGGAGCTCCGCGAGACGTCTTGGGAGAGTGCAGCTTCAGAAGGAGGTTGGAACTAGTTAACTTTTATATAGAGACTGTGAGTCACAGTGTGTTCTGTATCACCTATTAAGGTATACGTACTAGCTTGACTGTGGCCATATAGCAGTCGGGTGGGGGTGAGACAGACGGTGATTCGGAGTACATTGTGTGGTAATTTTTTAAGAATACACAAATAACTTAATTGCGCAACAATTGTACGAGGTACAAAGTATGGCATCTACATAACTACAGTGCTATAACTTAACTTAAGTCAACCCACCCAAGAAAACAGAAATTTGATGCAAAATGTACCAGAAGTTGAGAAAATTATCAAACCTGTGCTAATGACTCGTACATGTTGTTTTGTAGGTCGCCAGTGGATCTATCAGACCTGTACAGAGTTTGGTTTTTACCAGACTTCAGACTCACCAAACCAGCCTTTTGGGGATGGATTTCCCCTCAGGTTAGTACAACTCTGCGTTCTTTGAATCATTGAATTATAGTAACTAAATCAAACATCATAATATACCAAAACTGTCATCAAAAGCAAGATGTTGATCAATTGTACACCTGGTTTTAAAATCATCTGCCATATTCATCAGAATTAAAATTAAAATTCCCCTCAGAGACTGTACGTGCAAGGTAGCAAAACACAGTGTTTCCCCTATAAGGATTTACATGGTTAAGGACCTCAAAGTGAAAAGCTTGGACGCTTCAAAATCTATAACAGGATACAGAAGCGACATACATGTCCAGATTTTTTTTTTTATATCTCAGGGGCCTTCAACTGGAAATTTTTTTCATAGTGTGTCTTTCTTTGCATGTACAGTTCAATCAGTGAACCAAATTATTATTCCTAATAGATAAATAAATACTTAATGTCATCAATGTAATATACTGGTAAGTCATGACCACATGTCAAGTTTTTCTGAAATAATGTGCTATACATACGGCATTATTCTATAAAGGTCATTTAAGCCACGATGCTATAAACAGGTTTTCTGTTTCGTTGTTCAAAGTGTACTAGTATATAGAATGCTACTTCTTGGGCCTTGATCATTGATTACATGAACTCTGATCCAGAAAATTGCTTTTGATACTCGTATAAACATCCCATGAGCTGAGTTTATGGAGAGGGACGGGGATGACTCATGTGTTTCTGGTGTCCCATTCCCCAAGTGTGCAGTTATCATGGCTGCTGTTGGTGCACTTACCTCCAACAAAGGGATTCCCTAATGGGTGTATGTCACAAAATGATTGGGAGGAAGCTTTGATGTCAAGTGTGTCACTACCTCTTTTTGTCAAAAGATCCCACTTGAATCACATTAATCATCTGACTTCAGGATCTCAAATATAATTTTTTGTTGTCATTGCTTATACCTTTATTAGTATTCTGTGTAAATATTGAAATATGAGAAAAAGATATGTTAAAGGATATACCAGTGGGATGTATTACTATTTACCTACCAGAAAAAATGGACTGACTTACTGGTTATACTGATATCAAAGAAATGCCACCCAACTTCTGTGAATAATCCTGGAAATATTGCCTATGAAAGTTTACATCAATGCTGTAGATGTACATTCAATAAAACTCAATGGGCTTTATGACCATCCCTTACTATCCTGCCTCCTGGCAGTTCCAGTGGGAATTACAGCAAACATATGTTCTGTCACTGACAAGGTCTCATCCCATTGATCCTGCCTTTTCTCTAATGGGCTTGTAATGTGTTTCATCTTCACACTTAATGCACAGGAGCTTTTCTATATTAATGCCATTTCTCTATGATATCAACTTCTTTTTTTCCAAAGTATCAAGCAATAAGTTAAATAAATATCAGAAATTATCTTTATCATCAGATGTCAAATTGATGCGAGACTAACGTAATTACTGTGATGGATGAATTTTGATTTCCCTGAGGTGGGACTTAAAAGTTAAATGCATTTGAACTGATGTTGAAGGAATTTTGGTTGATATCTTCCTAGTGTCTCATTGCAAACCATCCTAAAAACATGAAAAATGTACCATTTACATAGTTATAAAGTTGTGAAATGATGTCAAGAAATCCATCCACATGAAGTAAATTTGGTAACATCTTATTTCCCTTCCCAGTTTTTCATTACAGCAATGTTCGGATATCTATGGACCTCAGTTCAACCAGTCTACACTCATGGAAGGCATACGGAGAACAAACACCAACTATGGTGCTCTGAAGATCGCAGGAACAAAGATCGTCTTCCCAAATGGGTCGATTGATCCGTGGCATGCTCTGGGAATAACTGAGGATCCCAAAGGCACAGACCTACATGCTGTCTACATAAAAGGTAAATGGCAAGAACTTAAAAAGAAAACTAAACTGTGTGTTTTTCATTAATCTTTTAGTCCTTTCATCATTAGGTTTTCCTTCTTTTTTTTTAAAGAAAATCATATTTATCAGAGTTTCTACTTGTATGCAAATTTATAGAAAAGACAAAATATATATATATATATATATGATTCTTTTTCTTGACTTCCAACAGGAACTGCACACTGTGCCAACATGTACCCAGCCAGGTTTGGGGACCCTCCTGAGCTGACACAAGCAAGGGAAACCATAAAGGTTCACATCCAAGACTGGCTCAGTCAGTAAAGGCAGAAAAGATGAGGACACATTTAGGACCTTTCCCCATCCTGGCCTCTCTGACCACTGCCCAACTGGAAGTTAGTCGGGAGTAGTGTGACCAATTTTACCCCAACATGGACTGCAGAAGGTTGGGATTGGTTAGGAGGCGATGGTTGGGTAATGTAGATTCTGCACAAGCTGGCTGTGCTTACATGTACATTTCTGATATTAGATATAAGGCTTTTAAACAGCTTGATAGAAAAAATACATATTAAAGATGAGGCAGATAAGCATCAATGGCAAAAAAAGAAATGCATCGTGTAACTTATAACATTAAAGATGTTTAGAAGAATGAAATGAATTTGATAAAGGAGACTGATACATACTCTTCATGTTCTTCCTGAATTCTTACAAATTATGCTGTTATTGGATACATGATGTAACTCTTCTATGTAAAAGGTTACGTTTTGGAATATAGATCTGCATTCAGATATGACTTTTTTTTCAATTGATGATGTAACTTCAGGGTTGCCTCTTATGTGATTCTCATGAACTGGCAAAACCAGCCAACCACCATCAGCCCTGGTTCTGTCACTTCTATCCATAAAATGTTGACTTTGTTGGTACAAAGCTCACATTTTTGTATTTATGTATTGTATGGGATTGGTATAACCTTGTTCAATGGTCTAAAATCAAAATATCATAGACAGAAACATGAAGAAAACCTGTAGACTCCCTGCCTAAATGATACAATGTCATATGACCCTGTGGTGTTTGCCCTGTTTTGCATAAGGTTTGTACGTATCACATAAGATTGATGCATTTCATAAAGTGATTCATGCATATCCTATAATGTCCATTTTCGAATAGTGACGTGTGTATAAAATGCGTACGTTTTCACATAGTGATTCGTCTGTATTCCAGTACATCATATTGGTACGCATTTAATGTTTGTGAAAATGCTATGGCAAACCTGGTAACAGCAAGCCCCAGACATTGATTTCCAACAGCTTATGTAGACTGTCATGGTTTGGTTGTGAATATCTTCCAGAAATATGAATACAAATACAGATGTATATTCTATACAGATGATTTTATTTGTTTTGACATTTTCCCCTGTTTGCCAGGTGCAATTTCTATAATTGTACTTGTACATGTTGCTCCACACAATTGACAGTACACCAGTTTAGCCACAAGAGATTTTCGTACGTAGGTAAGATTTTCAAACTTCTGTTTCCTCAAAATACTTTGATTACACATAGGCCCTTTCATTTAGGCACGTTTTGTGCCAGGAATCAATGGGACATGATCAAAGAGAAATGTTGGGAATGCTTTTGAAAATAAAAGCTGTTGTTCAACACTCTTGAGTCCACTCGTAACATGGTATAGTAAAAAGTAACAGGTCAATCTATGTTATGTTCTTGTTTTAATATCTTTTATTTATTAAGATTTACCATTGGAGGTATTGTAACAGTTGACTTTCTTCATCTTGTACATATTTCACTTCGGTAAGGAATTTTGAAAACAGTGAATTCGCCTGATCATCTGATCAGCAAAATAACTTACGTATCACGTCATGAAACGTTGCCCTTCACTTCTTATGTCAACTGTGCCCTATGTAATGACGGCCTTCAAGTAATCCCAGTGAAGTGGTGGTGGACGTGCTCTCAAGTGTGGCAAAATGGAATGCTTAGTCCCCCCCCCCCCAGGCATTGGAATGGACCCCTGATAACTCCTGCAAACGTGTTGCTATATACTAATGCTTGTAATTTGAAGCATAGCACCAATTTCTAATACGAATGCCTTTTTTTCACATCTGAAGTTTCACAGACATATCTGGGCAATGTGACAACAACGGCGTGGTCACATTCATCAAACGCCGTCGTGCAACTTTGTTGATGTCAAATGAATTTCAAACAGGCCATGACAGAACAAACCACCGATAATGATCCATAATCATGACGAACTTTTGAATCTTGTAGGATCTATATGTAGGACATATATGCGTTACTGTCCTAAGAATGACAACAGTTTGCAATCGAACGACGATCCTTTGACGAGTGGACCAGGCCCTTTAGTATGAACTGAACTGAAGTATAACACATGTAACACTTAGCCTATCTAGGTGTGCTTGCCCCACCTTTGTTCCAATCCGGGTGATACTGGTCTTAGAGCTAGCATATTCTATCTTGTCCGGCAAGACTTTGTCTGCTTGTGGAGGCTCCTATTCAAAGTGAAATGTCCAAGACTAATCCTTATGATGAGCTTTTACCGCGTTGAGAGTTGACGGCCCGATTCGTTACCTTGATGATTAAATGAGCTGGCATGTTCCAAACTTTGCGCCTGGGAGCAGTGGTCGGCAGGTGAGGTCGACTCCACACGGGCACACCCACGTGAGTTTCCTACCGCCGAACGGGTAGGGGATGTCTTGTGGGGTGACCTGGCAGAGTTGTTGCCACTCTCCTAGCTTCTTGCAGACGTTCAGTGCCCCCTTTGGGTCCCAGAACGCACAGCAGGTGTCAGGAGACACGTGACGTAAGCAGTGATCGTCGCTTTGACATTCCTGCAAGGAAACACAGAACGGAATTTTCACAGCTCTTTGAATTTTGCCATATGTTGGTAAGACTTCACACTCTATTTCCATACACAACTCGAAGCGCTTACCGAGAAGCTGTCGACCAATCCTTTGATCGTTCTCAAGTTGAAACGACCCAAAGCCTACAGCTGTACATGTATGTCACGTGACGTTAGCAACGAATCAAAGTTGCCCGGCTGTCAGTATCGGCCCGGGCCCTGTCTTGGTTGAGGAATGGGTCAGAAGTATCAGAGGACTGATCGAAAGCTTGTTGTTACGTGTTTTACTTTAATTTGTGTACGAACATAGCATATAGAATCTTTACAATGCCAATTACAATAGCATATAGAATCTTTACAATGTCAATTACAATAGTATATAGAATCTTTACAATGTCAATAACAATAGCATATAGAATCTTTACAATGTCAATTACAATAGTATATAGAATCTTTACAATGTCAAATGTTACCTGGGGTGGCGATAGTTGGGAGCAAAAGGTAGGACTACAGGCTACAGTCAGAAATGAACATGCATTCAGACTCCCGCTATTTGGTAGAAAGCATCATGGATGGGGCTATATTTTGGCACAAATTGTGCATGAATGACAACGTTTAAAACTCGGTTTAAAAGCATAAACTACCGTCATTCAGACTCTCGCTGTGTGGTAAAAGGCACCATGGACGGAAGTGTACTTGTATTTGGGCACAAATTGTGCATTAATGACAACGTTACGCGGTTTAAACTACAGGCTACCGTCACATTCGTTCAGACTCTCGCTATGTTGTAGAAGGCACCATGGATGGAACTGCACTTGTATGGGCACAATTTGTGCATTAATGACAACGTTTACTTGTAACTTTCTATCTTTAACACTCGAGGTAGTTGATGAAACTACCCACCAAAGGTCTCTTATTTTGTAAAAACTCGTCCTACCTTGGACGTAATATAACGTCCTTTGTCCTACTGGATACAGATAGATACCATGCTGCTACCCAAGACCCCAATAACGTGTAGGCTTACTCTCATTTACCCAGTGCTGCAATACGGTTAAAGTAAGGTCTGAAAATAGCTTTTGTTAAGCCTACTGCTATCGACCAACCAACACAAATAACTGTAAATATAACGTGGCATCTATTGGACATTCGAAATTCCATGAAATTAGCTCAACTAGGTATGGCAATTCAGTTGACAGAGGAATGCATTACAGCGAGATAACCAATATTCCAACAAAGGAAAAATTACTACAGATGTATTCTGCTGCAATCATGTCGTGCATTAGTGAATGCACAATGAAATCTAAATCTCCTAAATAGGCTAGTCGTTAGACTCGTTACACAGCATGACGTATGTTAATCGTTTGGCATACCTGAACTACTTGTACACGTGTTAAAAGCACCAGACTGTCCAGAGGTCATGAGTTGCCTTGAAAATTTGAAAACATTAGACACACGTGTTTGTCATCTCTCAGATATATGCCGACCGTCCTAAAATCTACCCTACAACTTCAGATAACGATTAAACAATATCCATTTGTTTAGCTTGAAGTATTCAGCTTGAAATCGTTAGCTTTAAGTCTGATGTTAGCATGAGAGGCTGATCAGCCTGTAGCTCGTCAGACATTCAGATTTCAGAACCTAATGCCACATCTGTGCTTCCGACGACTCCGCAACCTCGTCAGCTTTGGATTGGGAGTTAACTGGAACCCATCCTGTTCTAGCTACCTTCAGTTTACCCCTCTAATGGCATCCAAGTAGAATATGACTTTTCCAGCTTTGATTTTATAAAATTTGCCAGCCAAGTTTTAAAAACTTCGCTGACCAACTCCCAACCGCAGATGATCTTGCTTGCGACTTACTCGCGTGGTCTGGAGAAGGTCGGGAGGCCACATGGTCGTATGTGTGACAGGGGCTTCACATGCGACTTGTAAAGACTATTTAACACTTTCCTTCACTTGTTTGAGATTTGCAAAATACAAGTTTAGTCCAGAGAACTGAGACTAGGTCATTCCCCCTGACGAAGATGTGCTGATAGACATCGAAAATTTGGGAGGTATGTACTGTACAATGATTGAAGAAAATTACTAGTCCAGAGTGAAGCAAGAGAAAAGTTTTGGCTAGTAAACTGTACGGGACTCTGGTGCTTGTGATGTCAGAATCATGTGGCAGTTCAGCTAGCCACCCTATCTGCCGGGGCAGAAGCATGACTGTGCAAGTCGCCGCGAGGCAGGCCCAAGGCGCCTATTAAACTGTCGTTTAGCTCATCCATTGAGAAATGTTTCTTCTCTTCGGTATGCGTCATGTCAGGCCTTGGATTTTGAAGTCAAAGATACTGCTGAAGAGAAGCGAGGGTCGTAAAAGCAAGACATATGTCATACTACTTTGCGAAAGTGGAAATGGAGAAAACATATGAAAATTGGATCTTGTGGAAAATCACATTACAATAGACCACGTAGAAACCAATTTTTTGAGCCCCAGGTTCTTCGATGTTATCTTCAGGAAGGCTGAAGCAATTGTGTGGTAAAAACCTTAAGTTGCGTCAACTCGCGCGACAGTAAGACAGTTTGCTTCGAAGCTTATACAAAACGACCAGTACAGTCATCATGTATACGCACTTCTGCCTACGTTAGGTTATTATGCTTGGAAGCTCAACAATGATACGGTAATTTTTGCTTGTCTGGAAGTCTGACAGATTATGCAATGTACAACTTTTAGTCTTGAAAAAGTACTAGAACACCATAGCAGGCAATATAAAATCTTACAGGTTGCAGAAACACAGCGGAACATCAATTTATTGCTAACGTGTCGAAATTAAAAGAAAATTCTACAGGTTTAAATCTCGAACATACAGCATTAACAAAAGAAAAATACTAGATTCTTATGTACGGAAAGTAAACAAATAGGACAATTTTTTGGCAACTTCCCGGACTGAAAATTAATTTGTCCCTATAAATGCAGACAAGTACCTACCGTGCTTTCTTTTTCCAACGCTTGATTACATTAATAAGAAATGAGATTAAAATCATTAAAAAAACATATTACAGCAAATAACTAATTGTCTTCAAACGACTGAAGTGACCTACCCCTGTAAAGACAATGCCTTGTCCTGCACCATACAGAATGAAATACAGCAGCAGTAGAAGAAGAGTCTTCGTGATCATCTTGACAAGAAGTAGCGAACTCTTGTAACCGTAGCTGCTTTTTAGCCAGGCGTGTTTGCGTCAGTAGTCAGACCTCCGCGCTCCACCCACATCCAGTGCACATCTTCAGTCTTGAGTGTCAGCTGTCGCTTTTTTAGACTTCCCATGACGCATGAAGTCTATCGCTGTCCCTAGTTTGAACCGTCTTTCAGAACTCCACACATTGTTTGTGCACCAATCGTTCCCCAGGCGTTCTCAGAACCTCGTAGCAAAGGTGATTCAAAGCCAAGCAGGCATTGCACAGTCGGCTTCAATTTACGTTGGTTTACTTCCGATCATGTGACTATGTCTATTGTAGTCTGTTTCAGAAAATTATAAAGGAGGCAATCTTTTTAATGGCAACTTTCATTGTCCCAGCACGTCCTCTGGTCGATCTCCGGGGACATGTAAACGTTTAGTTTGATCAAGGAAGTTTTAAACGTTTGGATGCCGTCAAAGGGTAAATACGAATACCATTGGGATCGTCGAAATTTGCGTCCACCATAAAACGCCAGGTATCGCTTTAAACACCGTGCTATTAAGACAAATTGATAAATGCATTATAAAGACAAAATAACTACTGTTTTAAGATGACATTTCACCTGATTCTAAATGTTATTGGCATGACGTTATGGACGTGGCTGTTATCATGCTATAATCGACAGGTAGGAAAGTGGAGATATGAAACAGTTGGTTTATGGCGTAAATAGGCTTATCTGCGTTGATACAAGATGCCTTGTCCATTGATCACTTGTACCACTGTTACATGGTGGCATAATGACAAAGGGAAAGTTTATGCTGAACTGGACATAACAATTCTGCAGCATTCATGGTCAATCATAAGTTTATCAATATATCTAACGATAAAAGAATATAATTTCTACAAAAATAATCCTCTTCGAAAGAAATGAATGATCCTTTCTTCATCTTTTCTCTGTTTCAAACTGCTACACTAAGTTGAGATGATAAAATTAATCACACGGCCATTAAACCCGACCCAATTTAAGGACGCGTCTTGATATAAACGGAAATCCTTGGAGATACTGTAAAGATACAAAGACGTTCCTGGACCTTGACATGTGGTAAGAAATAGAGATTTAGATCTTAACGACACGATAGAGCCGTGGCTGCATATCTTATCTTTCAAGGCTAACGAGTGGGAAGTACGTCAATATGTAACGTCTATAAAATTTGGTCAATTTCTAAATGATTTTTGTCTCTCTGAGATTCACGATATGTTTTCTTACGTGGATAAGTATATGTTTTCTACAAAGCTTCCTCTATAAAAGAACTGCTCTCTACCACATAGCGGGAGACTGAATGCAAGTTCTTATGTTTAGCTAGCTTAGCTTTTTTTATGATGTATCGAGCAATTTGATGTTTATGGATGTTTTTTTATTCATTATTTTGTTTTCATTATTTCCCTCTGAAAAGAAAAGTACATTGTTGTTTTTCTCTATATTTTACTTTTTTAAGTTTACAGTGTTCAGTGTTATCCTACAACCATATAAGAAACGGGATGAGTCTAAACGTGATGGCGAGCACGTAGGTGTCTCCTGAGTACGTGCATGTTCCCAAGCGGAAGTGAAAAGAGGCCAGCCGATGCTTGAGTTGCTAAGTACCGATCATTTATATCCCATCTGGGTAGTTAGGTCACTTGGCGTTATTGTCAGGCGTATATCCTTCATGAGACGTCCATGCTTGCCGCAAATTTCCGATAGTGCTAACTTTTACTCCAGCACATATCTTTCATGGGGACGGGAGAATGCGCGAGGTTTGCAGTATAACCTAGAGAAGGATTACATTATGTACAGTCAGACTGGACGTATTCTTAAGTCTTGTGTCCGCGTTAGATTTTTTTGCTTCTGTATAAGAGTGCTTTTGCTGTGTTTGTTTAATACATGGGTATGTTCGGCTGTGTGGGTAGTTTGAGTACACAGTCAGTAGAGAAGTAGGAAATGGATAGGAAAATGGGATCACCACAAAGTCAAACTTGCAGGGTAACAGGAAGTATCAGTACATCAGTGATGGGGTCAGGAAGAGGAGGTATTGTTTTTCGTTTGTTTGTCTGTGCTTTCGCAAGTACCATATTTTCTATGCTATTCACTTTTGCCGTAGACAGGAAGGGATGGATTGACTACTGTACATAATTAGTTGCATAGTTGATGAGCTATAATCACACAGCACATACAAGAACTCTACTTAATTCACGCAGGAGTAAAATCTGTGAATTCTTTTTTCAATTTGAAGTTGATTGCAGCCATGGAAATTATTATGCAATGACTGAAAAACGAATGCTTTGATAGCAGACTGCCTGGTTTAAGACAAATCTATTTTAAGAGGTTTTGTCGTTTTAACTCCTGACATGTTTGTGTTTCAGAGTCTAATATTTTTTCAATGACTGATATTATGGACTTTGATTTTGAAGTAGGATCTTTTAAACCATTCAGAGTATATAATCACGCAAAAGACTACTTTTATACAGATATAAACATAACCAAAAGCAATAATTTATTTCTTCACCTTTGATACCTTACGATCAGTAGAATATTTGTGAATTTCTTTTTTTATTCAAAATTGTGAATTTCTCGCTAGTTCTGATCTGTGTACTTTTCTTCTAGTCTGCGGGACAAAAATTGACCCTGGAAAAGCCAACCTTTCCATCCTGCCTGCGATTACAACATGTTGTAAATATTTTTGAACCTAGATTGACCTTTTACCCATAGAAAGGTGAAAGATCAACACAAACAAAAACATTCGAAGACCTGTTGTTGAATGTATACACACACAGACACACTCAATTTAGGTAAAAAAATAGATCGTCCAAGTGACAAATAGAATGTTAGATAAAATCATTGTGTTCAATGATTATATTCTAGGAAAGACTGATTATATTCTGAGAAATATGAGACAGCAAAGCTGCGACTACTAGTTTTCCCAAGCACTGCGAGGTGATTAAACATTGAATAGTCATGAGTCGGGAGGAAAATTAGTCTCGATTGACGCATTTTTCGCCCACAGGCTGTTTGTGCGTATCGCTGGGAGTGGTCGTGCTGAACATGGCTGGACAGTAAAATGGACGGAAAAGAAGGGATCAAGGCACACTCAGGTTGAGACAAAACTTGATTGAGGTGACTCGATTATTCGAGGTGACTTGGTCGCGCTGTTTTCTGGAGACTGTTCCGTGGGACAGGAATAGAGTAGTTGTAGAAAGGTAAACGTTTCTGAATGAATCGAGTAGTATATTTTCTGATTGCATAAAAAAGTGCGCTGCATTTCCCCTCCTTTTAAAACCATGGGTGGGTGCCTGGGCACGGTTCCTCAGCACCCAAACTACGCCATGAACGGAGGTTTTCCCAACGGAATGGAGCTAGGACTGCTTCGTCAGAACATGGGCGGCTTCATGGACCCACGCTTTAGTGTCAATGGTGACATGCTGGGTAATGGCGGCATGGTGCCGATGAACGGTATGGCGCAGAATGGCCGAATCGGCTACGCACAAGCAGCCGGCGGCGTCCCCCCTCCTACCCCACCGACGGGGATGTGCGGTGGGTACGGTGGCCCACCCGCCCTACCCTCACGCTGCAACAGCAGTAGTGGCAAGAAGGAGATCTTCATCGCACTGCATGACTATGCGGCTCGTACAACCGAGGACTTGTCGTTTCGTAAGGGTGAAAAGTTAGAGATCCTGAACATGATGGACGGGGACTGGTGGCAAGCCAGAAACATCGTCACCAAGAAACGTGGATACATCCCTTCTAACTACGTAGCACCTGCGTCTTCTCTACAGGCAAAACCGTGAGTACTTATATATTGAAATTACTTAGCAAGTTGGAGAAAAACATCTGATTCTGGCCAAAAAGAACATACAAGCGGGCGAAAGAAAGGAAGAGTTGGGGCTGGGTACTCACTACTTTCTTAAGAGGTGATATCTCATATGACTTTAAATGATGTAAACTGTACCTTTGTTTTATATTTTGACTGACACTTACCTCCTCCCTCATTACATCAATGAAAAGGGACATGGGCTTTCATGAATAAACAAAGATCCAAACAAACAAACAAACGCCAACAATTTTTGACTCATCCATGGCCCGGGGGCTTTCCTCTTCTTTAATCTCATTTGGCCATCGCCCCCCCCCCCCCCCTCAAAAAAAAAAAAAGCCCCGGTACTGAGCCATGATTTGAGGTTGGAGAGTCTTCAAAAGTCGTCAATAAACCGTAAATTGAAAAAGTGTGGCAATGAAAATTATTGCCATGGCGACGATTTTATTGTTTTAAAAGTATTAATGATTGTTGATGTAGGTGTGTGGTATTTGTGTTCTATCCTTTCGCCTGGCTGTATGTAAGAAGTTTTTTTTCATAAATCATGTAAATGATCATGATGCCCTAATTTGAATTACTTACGTCCGCATGTTCAACTTGACGTACATGTTGCTACCAAATGTGACAAGAATGGAACTTTTGTCATTTAAAGAGGCATTCCACTGCATAAGGGACTGTTATTTTCAAATAGATAAAGTATCACTGAATACATGATCAGCCGACCTTTTGTGGAATTTCACTTGTGGCGAATTACGCAACGTGTGTTTGTAAAACAATATGACACTCACTGAACCCATGCAGACCCTACCCATGTATTTCTTATACGTGTAGACACTTCCTTTATCGTAAATATTTTCGGCATAAATGAGGGGCGCTAATAATTGGTACTTTATCGTATGATACGAAATAGTATGTATTTAATTCATTACTTCTACAATGAATATCGATATCTATCGGAACATAACACTGCCTTTCGAACATTTATTTCCATACCTGTCATATTATCGTGGATTTCTGCCCCCTTCCCCGGAAAAAGACGAAAGTATGAAAACTAGAAAGTACACCTTGACGAATTACACACATTAGGAATGGACCTCTCACTTATCTCATAGTAGCGAACTTTTGTACAGGTCGATTTGTTATAGCCCCAATGACGCACATAGCTCAGAGTGGGTTCCGATTGTCTCACGGGCCATTTACGTCTCTTCCAATATTTCATTAATCACAGTCTGTGGCCATTCAACCCCCCTTTCAACAAGAAAGAGGGTGTGATCATGGTAGTTGGTACTTTGGTTTTCAGTTACTGTAGTACTGTTAACGTTGTTATCCCCAACCACAAGCTCCCAGTTTAGAATACCATAGGTCATGACTTATGTGACGGTCTTCTGCCCAACAAAGGAGTCATGTCAACATTGCGAAATATCACTGTGATTGTTCCGCATGCTTCGAGATTACTCAACATTTATATTCATGTGTTGCGCGCCTTCCCACTAGAAGCCGACGGGCACAATGAAATAATGATTTGTGACAGACCAATCAAATCTCGACATTAAGAAAGCTGAAAAAACATCGTCTCGGAATTACGCACAGCTTCCAGTGACCCATATACGTCGGACGAGCTGCTAAAAATTGCCCGAAGTACGCGTTATCGCCAGGATGTCGGCCGCCTATTACTTCGGCCGAAATTGCCCATTTTGAGCTCGCCAACACTTCGGCAGAGCTCAACTTTTGATTTGTAATACCAAATGTCATTGAGCGAAAATCGATTGAACGACGAGTCTGCGAGCTCTAAGTAGCATTTTTGGCAGTTATACTTACGTTGCATTCTCGACCAGCAGGCGATTTTTAGTGATCGTCGGCGATTTTCTGGAGTCGGCCGATGCTCGCTGTGTACCGATCGCGAAACCTGTCGCCGGTGATTTTTGTGAAAATTCTATAGTAAACACAGATCGACGGACATAAAAAAGAGACAAAATAGATGGCCGGATAAAAACGCCTAAAATACGTTTCAAAACTGCCGAAGCCGAACCTTCGCGTGTAAACTGTAAAGTGAGGATGGTAAGAGGTATCTACAAATACGCCCGTTCACAGATCTAACTGCGCATGGTGTGGGTTAAAGGTGTTATCAAAACAGCCAGTGGGCTTATCATGTATAAATCATGGTTAAGGCAAGAACTGTTAAAAAGTCAAGGACGTTCACCTACGCCTGCGCAATCTGATCCCGGTGAGCAGGTTTACCCTGTCCTCTTTCTGGCCGCGCCTGTTTTGGTTCACAGCGCCGCTAAAGTAAAACATCAATGGATTAATCGCTTCACAGACGAATTTACAAAAAATAGAGGTAGTAACATCAAAGGAATGGCGCAGAAGCGCTGGATTAGTATTGCAGACAAATGAATGAAGGAACCAAACGAGTTACAAATCAGATTTTATGCAAACATTAGGTAACCAAGAAATTTACATTGGAGCGAATATGCTATAGGTTCGTGTTAAAAAAAAAGTCTACTAGAATAGATGGCTTGAAACGACATGTCACAGACCTGTATTATCTAATCAGACCAAGTCTTTAAAGTAAGGCCGATGCTGCTTATTCAAAAGTTCGCGAAGCCTAAATTGATGTTCTTAGAAATGGTTATGTATGTCATTTGTGTATTTTTGTCCGGATCAATCTCTTCATAACGTTAAATCTAAAGGGGCATTTTTTGTATATTGCCATGATATCAAAAGTAACAAAGCCGCCAAATGATGTCATATGAATTATGGTTATATGAACACACTCACAGTAACATTTTGAAATGCTCCATAAAATAAGTAAAGGTTAACGGTAAGAGAAACATAAGGAAATTTACCGATTTCGGGATTTTTTAAGAACGTCTTGCCGTAGATAGGGTAATTCAGATATTTCACACCAGAATATCACATACAAATTGACACTACGTTCTAAAGTAGTTGATAAGAATGATTGATATCAAATGTTCATGACACCAAAATACATACTTTTCTTATTATATTATCGAGGACAGTGTCATTTAATAAACGCTTACAACAATCTACACCATTCTGATCGTATTGAACAAACCGCTAAACATTTACGCTCAACTCTTGATTCTTGCCATCAGCTAATTAGACTAAAGTTGACTATACCTGCAATGACGTCACAGTGCGGCAGCCGGTTTTGAACTCTGCGCCCTGGCTTGCAAACATATTAATGTAAAGAAGGAAAATCATATTGCATCTTGCAGCTATATGTAATCCTGATGAGAAAGCATTATATTTTGGTGTCATCAACACTTAATTCACTCTAGATGCCACTCTGCAACGCCCATGCTACCTAGTCTTAAATCTTGTTAATGCGGAAATATCTTAAAAATTCAAAATGACGAGCCTTGTTCTGTTGATTGCATTTCATTGATAGGGGTCAGTACTTCAATGTTGAATGATCAGGTATACAAAGTTACAATCATTATATTATCAACTAGAAAGGCCGACATTTGCTTGGGTGCAAATACAGCATATTTCAGCCATACCCATTCCCACGCAACATTAGACTGTTCCAAGTCACCCCTGCACAAAAATGGCACATTTTAACAGTAACTTTATCCCCAAAAGGAAACTGATATTGTGAATTGATTCCAGGTCAAAACGGAGCTTGCCCAATATGCCACGGGCACATGTGGAAGAATATACTCTTCCACAGGAGCCCCTATGCAGAAGGAATTTGTTATTAGAATCGCGGCAGCTCCTATTTTTCGAAAGTGAAAAAAAAACACCGCACCTTCCATTCAGAAGCCATTCAACAATTTCCACTACAATAACTAGGTCTAAGTACCGTTATAAGCTCCTTGTGAACTAGAAGTACCTACATTTGCTCGTGAAAAAATACATCACTTTTCTTTCCAGTACAGTGAGAGAAATGTTGCCACTATAGACATATGGCCACTTTAGAAAAAATGCTGATCTATTGACAAAGAGCAATAAGTTACACATAATTTAAGTACCCACTGATCTTTATTCATATAAAAATTGCACATGTAAGCCAATTGTTTCGATTTAGATAATTATGACGAGAAATATTGATGAGAAAATGTCGCCACTGTCAAACCTACGTATCAAAACTAAAACGCAAACTGGTTAAGTCAACGTCAAAGACTTGTATTATAACGTTCAATGCATGCGTACCGTCCGCTACCGCTCAAATGACCCTGTCTGAACTCCAAATCCTCGCAAACTACAATTTTAAACCGGGCAAAGGATGACATATGGCCACTGTAAGGCTGTAATATGCATGTTTTTCTGTCTGTATATATGGCATTGGAAGCCAGCTTATGAATATTAATTAGCATTCACCTTCCTCGGCGCTGATTGGCTGGCTCTTTAAATTCAATTCACTCTCCCCAAAGCCCAGGCTGCCGCAGGTATGTGGGGTCACTGGAGTTCACGGATAGAGGCCGAAAGAAAACCAATTTCCCCTCAGTAAAGTACTGAAATTAAGCATTTTAAAGTAGTTAATGCCCAAAAGTTTACTTGGATCCTTTTACCAACTATCTAATGCCTATCTACACCAAATTTCAGGCCATTCCGTTGTAATACCAGGTACAGTGGGCCAAAATATACCGTTTTGGTCAAAACATGACCTTTAAACCTCAATAAAATCATTTTAGAGGCAGATATGAAAAAAAAAACTAACTCAAACTGGCCAATTTTCCCGCGTTTTCCGTCAAGTAACATTTTCTCAAATGTCTCAACTAACCGTACCAAAGTCAACTCTGCCGAAAATGATTGAAATTGCCATGCGGAATGTTGGTTAATTCAACGACAAAGACTTGTATTCTAACGTTCAATGCATGTGTACCGTCTGCTACCGCTCAAATGACCCTGTCTGAACTCCAAATTCTCGCAAACTATATTTTAAACCGGGCAAAGGGTGACATTGGCTACTTTAATGCTGTAATATGCATGTGTTTCTGTCTGTATATACGGCATTAGAAGCCAGCTTATGAATATTAATTAGCATTCGCCTTTCTCGGCGCTGATTGGCTGGCTCTTTAAATTCAATTAACTCGCTAAAGCCCAGGCTGCAGCAGGTGTGTGGGGTCACTTGAGTTCACGGGTAGAGGCCGAAAGAAAACCAATTTCCCCTCAGAAAAGTACTGAAATTAAGCATGTTAAAGTAGTTTATGCCCAAAATTTTACTTGGATCATTATACCAACTACATGTATCTAATGCCTATCTACAATGCAAATTTCAGGCCATTCCATTGTAAGACCAGGGTACAGGGGGCCAAAATATACCGTTTTGGTCAAAACATGTCCTTTAAACCTCAATAAAATCATTTTAGAGGCAGATATGAACAAAATGAAGAAAAAAAACACTTGAGGGTATTGACCCACTTTACCCTTGTGCCAAATTTCAGATCATTCAGTCCAGGAACGACGGAGCTAATTCAATTTGAAGATTTGACAGGAGAAAGAAAGAAAGAAAGAAAGAAAGAAGAATACAATATATTTCACCATACCTATGGTATGACTGAAATATAAAAATGCGAAATCTTTGATAGCGGAAGTTAGACATTGAGTCACCTGTTATTGTTATTAGGTGGACAGATACCCAATCCTTGTTGACGTCAGCAGGTGTTCTCGACTTAATCTTATGCATATTTTAACGTTCTCATAATGGTAAATGCATATGATAAATGCTTTGGATATCTTGATCAAGAGAGATAGAGGATGTAGTTAATGTTTGAATGCATGCAAATCTCGACATTACCTGGTGTCAGGAATAGTTGATACAAAGACGAATAAAACACGCAATGTGAAAGATACTGTGTAATATACACCATGAGGAATATTGAACTAAATTTATATCCAACGAGAAATCAAGAGACCGGGAAATAATTGTCATTTGTATTTCTTCTATTCATTATTGTGAAGTTCTAGATTTGTCGATGTGTCGATACTGTCTCATACACTTTCTTATGAGGCACAAAATACGTATAGCAGGAAATTGAAGACAGGAAATGAGATAATGTAATCTATAACGTTCTGGAACCTTGCCAATCACTTCTTGTTCAGTGTCCTTGATGTGCCTTGCATACTAGCAAGTGGGAACTAGCCACTATATTGTATAAAAGAACTAGAGACACACAAACAAGCCAACAAAGAAAAAGAAACACCGAAAACAAACCCGTTTTTAATTGGGGTATAACAAAATTTAAAAAGACAGAAGAAGTAAACAAGAGAGACAAGAGTTTTTCTTTTACTGTTTTCATTTTTTTGGTCAACATTTCAAAGGACATAGAAGAGAAAGATGAAAAAAGGACGTGTCAAGCTACCCACGACATGTTACTTGTCCGCCGAGCTCCCATCAAAGTGCGTAGAATGACTGTCCTTACGCGCATACGTATTTGCCGTTACAGGTGGTTTTTCGGGAAAATCAAGCGGATGGACGCGGAGCGGCAGCTGCTGAAGACCGGGGAACAGGGCTCCTTCCTGGTGAGGGAGAGCGAGAGCAAGCTCGGAGAGTTTTCCCTGTCACTCCGAGATGTCAATAGTGGTAAGACATTTTATAAACAGTGTTGAACCTCGTAGAAATGTCTTCTAGAAACGTTAGATTACAGTGGCTCAAGTATCCATTCTAGCATGATGATGGTATCCATACTAGCCAAGGTCCTTCCCCCAAATTATGCCCTAAAGAATTCTTAGTCCAGTTCTGCTTATGCTGATAACACCAGTCGTTATGATCAAACCTAATGATAGGTCTGATATTCTAGATTAAAAGAAGAGAATTCCACATTTCACGGAAAGTTCTTGTGGAATAGCACTTTTGTCATAATGAAGACCAGTGTGTTACCACAAAAACAATGATTTGAAAATATTCCATTTTAGACAACGAGTACAAGTCACAAACTCTTTGTTGTCTGACCCGGCATGTTGATTTGTGTCTCCTCAGTCAAACACTACCGTCTAGGCCGGTGGGCAAACGGGGAGTTCTACATCAACCGCCGCACGACGTTCCCAGACCTGGCCTCCCTGGTCGACCACTATTCCACTGCCTCCTATGGCCTTTGCTGCACCCTCAAAAAACCACTAGAAGTCATAGAAAAGCCACAGGTATTCTAATTTCATATTACTGAATGAAATAAGAAGTGTATGTTCTAGGTTTTTACAGCTGAGGTGTCTCCTATGCCTAGAATAATTTTAGAATAACAGCAAATATAATGATGAATACACCTGTGAATTAGTAGCCTCCACTGACCCCATGGTCTGGACTGTTCGTCATGTCTGATTAGCGACCAGTTCTACCAGCTTAGAATTCTACTTCCTGTCACTTCCACAAACCCTGACGCACTTGTCTTCATTTTCAGATCGACCTTTGCTACAACACCAAGGACCAGTGGGAGATTCCGAGGGAATCTCTGAAGTTGATTAAGAAGCTCGGACACGGCCAGTTTGGAGAGGTGTGGCAGGGTGTGTGGAACAACACCACTCCCGTCGCAATCAAGACTCTCAAACCGGGTAAGAACTTTTCGGCATGGGATCCGATGTTTTTAAAAAAAGTCAAACTTTGCCCATGCATCTACGGATGCGTAGGGTGGCACCCATCTCCACTTCGAAGCCCTTGGGCCACACATTTGTGCAAGTCACTACAGCAGGGGGCTGGTCCACTGGATCCGATGTGCATCTAGTGTCAGTTTTTAAAAAACATTAACGGTGGTTAATAGTGACAAGCATACTCCTCCCGGTGAGGACTGAATGATAGTGATAACTAAAAAGTTTTGATGTGTTTAGATACACATGACCGGCCAGGCAAGGGATGCTTATTGGAAAGTCTAGCCGTTAACTTTCGATTTTTTTAATTTAATTTGTTAATTCTGTTACCTTAACCACCAAGGTTACTAGTAATGCTAGCTGTGGTGTGGGTCTGTATGTATTTAGATCAGCAGCATGACTCGGAAGCTGTGGATGGATCTTCAGGATATTTGGTATCTTCTGTCTGCTACAATGGCTTTCTTTGCCAAGATAAGACTTTTATACTTTGAACAACATAAAAAATGAACAACATACTGTGCTATTGGGTAGAGAATTTTATCAACTGTTAATCTATGCTAATGAAAACATTATTTGCACGATTGCATAAACATTTTATCAGTTAAAAGGGTTGATATAATTTGGCAAAGGTATGCGGTCTTGGAACTCTAGCATGGTGTATTTACTGTTACTATTCTATTACCTGGATATCTGATCTTCCTCGACGTGGAATATGACGATTTGACACTTATCTTACTGTAGCTGTAAATCTCGCACATCTGACAGGATCGATGTCACCAGACGCCTTCCTTCAGGAGGCCGCCATCATGAAGAAGTTACGTCATCCCAAGTTGATCCAGCTGTATGCCGTGTGCACGATGGAAGAACCAATCTACATCGTCACGGAGCTCATGTCCAACGGCTCTCTCCTGGACCATCTACAGAGAGATAAAGGTAGCATATAGAAATCAGTACTTAGACTTAGGCCCTTCCGTGTCTGGTGACACATTTCAATTGGGCAGCCAAGCAATTCAGGGTGATTTGGGGCAAGGGTCTCCGCTTCCTTCAGGTTAATCCACAGTTGGTCAAGGTCACTCTATAGCATGTGCCTTCAAGTTTTCATTTTCCTTTGTGGGTTTGCCAGTTTAGTGCTGTTTCAGCGTGTCTATTCAAAGGCATTCTAAGCACATGTCATGTGTACTTTATCCTTCTTTCTGTGGTGGCCGTGCTAAGAAGTTTTGTCTCATTAATACGAAACACTTTCTCGTTTGTGAATTTACCATGGACGTCATACTTTGCATGGCATAAACTATATCTACCTATCTATATATAGATATATAAACCAGGACGCATTGGTCCCTTCCGATGGTCTTACACGATTTCTGTTTTTTATATGGAAGTTTAGATGGAAAATCACATCGTAAGACATATTGTATCAGCACAATTTTTTTTTATTTTCTGATCTTCTTAGCTTATTCAGTTATGTCAAAAAGGTACAAAGTTTGCATTTATCAGCGATTCAGCTGAAAACTCTAAGCGGCTGTTCTATCAAATGGAGGAACTACTGTATTTACAAATTTGTTGTTGCAAAAAGAGGTTATTTTTCCTTAATCGGACACAGATCACAGGTTTGAATTCTGATTCCCTGTCTATTAACAGACTAATAACAGCACAGTAGTAGAATCTCAACTCTTGAATAATTGCATGTGTGAAACAGCAAACCAAGGGGGGGGGGGGGGTCATGACTGAGCTTCAGAGAAAGTAACCAAAATAGTTACTAGGAATGAAATATGCTCCTTTAATCCGACAAAAAAATAGTATTTATCTTGCCGAAACTTGAAAGTACACCTATCTTCAAGGGCTTCTTTCATCTCCTTTGAACGTACTACAACAAAGAAAGTTTGACGTCTTTCAGTGCGTATCCTGGCACTTTTCACAAACCCTTGTTTTTACAGGAATCAAAAGTAGATTTACAAAGTGAGCCATATCAAACAAGTATAGACAAGAAATTTTGTGTAAGATCCTTTTTTTACAAATTACCATCGATAAAATCGAAACGTTTTTAATCGATAACATTTTGCGTTGCAGACCAATAAGAACACAAAACAACTAAGGGTTCTTTAACCGCTTTGCTCACTCAGTATCAAAGGACCAGGCGTTATGACACCATATACACCGAGTAACAAATGGGTCATTTACGCTATTAGCATGCAGCATATCCCAACTGACCCATATAAGAGAGACAAATCCCATGGCATAACACACAGATCCTTTAGTCAATACTATTCCATAAATATTCAATCATATACTATAAAGGTCCATGAGAATTGTAGGTAACAACTTGACTTCTCATATCAAATCAAAGACAAACTCTGTTGTCTGTTTTAATCATTTTAAAGCGAATAACGTTTAACTGTATTTCAGTTGTAAGGCTTTCTGATTGGTTAATTTTTCGTGTATTGCTCCTTCTGATTGCCTGGTTGAACGAACGAAATTTCATAACACATAGAAAGTCATTTAACACCCGGCTCGCCGCAATTCTTTGCGGTTCGGCGTCATAACCAACACGAAATGAGGCCTTCCTATCGGCCGACGTCGCCTGGCTATATGATAACAATATATAAAATCTACGCGCAGTTTTATTACAGGTTTAAGCATTGAGATGGTGGGTCTAACACCGTTGATAGGACACATTTCTATAGACATGGTGTTTTAGTACCAAGGGCAGAACCAGACTATGCGAACAGCCGGTTTCAGTTAGGACATAAGTTTTTTTCTATGAAGAGCGTTTTTATCATTAACAAGAACAGAATTTTTCATCATAAAGGCAGGTTGTTTCAGCACCAAGGACAGAACCATTTTGTACGGGGGTGGTGTTTCAGCATCAAATACAAAGTTCTTTTACTGACAGGTTCTTTCAGCACCGAAGATAGATCTGTCTCATATACACAGATGTTTAAACAACAAGGAAAGAAAATTACTGACATAAAGAGAATGTTTCGGCAGCAAGGTTGGATAATTTTCAGAAAGGCAGAATATTTATCAAGGAAGGATAGAACGTTCTTATGTAGGCAGGATGTTTCAACACCAAAGACTAGATGTCCTTATATGAACAGGGTGTTCAGCACCAAGGACAGTACCTTCTTACATAAGTAGTGTCTTTCAACACATGACAAAGCCTTCTTATATGGATAGGATGTTTCACAAACAAGCACAGAGCCTGATGATGACTGCATAGGGTTATAGCTGAACCTTATATTGCTGACCGGAACTCTCAGTCTCTCAGCACAGTGGAAAACCTTTCTATTTGTTATGCAAACATTCAGACAAGGTATTTTGGTACTGAGACCAAATCATCTTACATGTATTTAGACTGGGTATTTCAGATTCTTTAATGGGCAGGATATTTCACAGCCAGAACAGCACCTTTTTATATAAACTGTACGATTCAGCACCAAGGACAGACCTTCCTTACATAGACAGTATGTTTCACAACCTAATATTAGGATAAAACCATTTTTATAATGAAAGTGTGTTTCAGAACCAAGAACAGGACCTACTTATATAAACTGCAGCATGTTTCACAGCATACATGTAGGACACAATTTCTATGGACAGTATGTTTCTTCACCAAGATGACAAAAATACAACTGTCTTATATAGACACGATGTTTAACAACACAAAATATACTTTTTATAGACAGTATTTTTTTGAACACCAAGAACAGAATATTGATATAACGACAGTATATTTTAGCACCAAGGGTAACATATTTTACATACCGTATACGTATAATATTTCAGCTTCAAAGATGTAACCGTCTTGTATATAAAAGTTTTTTTTCCGCACCAAGATTCAAGAACTGATGGATTTTTAGCATAAAGAACAGAACCTTCTTTTAACATAGCACGAAATTCAGAAAATGATTATAGGAATAGGAAGTTTCACAACCAATGACTACACTGTCTTACATGGGCAGGATGTCCTTAAAAACCAAGGACAGAACCATTTAATTTCAATGCAGTGTTCCAGTGCTAAGGACCCAATTGTCCTACGTAATCAAATATACATTGTTTCCGTCGCAAGGACAGAGCTTTTATTGTGTTTATCTCCAAGGATAAAACATTCCACGGACAGGAAGTTGCAGTACCAAGGACAGAACTCTTATGTATATAAACATTATATTAAAGCTTTAAAGAAAGAAATCACATAGTACAGGGAATATTAACGCGTTGTATTTCAGCAACAAGGACATAACTTTTATATAAACATTATGTTAGAGCTCCAAGGAAAACAACCAAGTATAGGCACCAAAGACGGAACCTTTATGTATGCAAACATTATGTGTAAGCTCCAAGGAAATCATCTAGAACAGAACCATCTTGAATTAAAAAAATAATTTTGGTTCCTTTTTTTGCGTTGACAGAATGTTTCAGTGCTTTACCACCAAAGACAGAACCGACCGTTTTAGACAGGGTGTTTCAGACTAGAAATGTCTGACTACCACCATACTGTTAACAACTTCTAGCTGTAGGCCTTGTGTTATAAAAACAAAAGTTAAAATATCTCCTTTGTTTCAATGTTAACTACTGTTGTGTAGAAATGAATACGTATGCGACCTCAGTGACTTGGTCTTTATCTAGGTTCGTTCGTTCGTTCGTCCCATAGCCTTTTAGTCAGCCGTAGGCTGATTAATCAGCCGTAGGGGCAGCTCAACATGTTGTGCTGTATCAATAGGCCTTTCAGTTCCCTGGCGGTGCCAATCTCCTCTCCGGGTTGGTAGGGTTTAACCCTATTCAGACCGGGCTTTTTTGGTCATCCCTGGACCGGGGGGGGGGGGGGGGGGCTTTTGAGGCCCTCCACTTCTAAGTCCTATAACTCTAAAACGACGTGCCGTAGGGCCACCAAATTTTTTAGGACATGATTTCGACATAATATCTGACAAGTACGTGACGTTTGACGTTACGTTGACGTAAGATGACGTAATTATGACGTCAGCAAGTTGATTACATTGGCCAAACCCATGAAAAATGGGTATTCTCAGAAAACTTCAAGTTATGCTACAAAAATGTAACAACAAGTGCAGATAACAGAATAGTAATGTTAATTACGACTTGCGTTGCCAATAGCAACATCAATGACGTCAATATGACGTCATAAAATGACGTCATGCACATCTAAGATACGAGTTGGGCTCCGCCATATTATACCCACCACCTTGAATTTTTAAAAATACTTTTTTTGCAACAAATAATCACAAAGGGCAATGGAAATAGACTAAATTCATTCATTTAGATGGTTTTTGATGAAAAAATACCAGGTAGTTACAAATTTTAAGGGATAATTAGCTTGTTATTCTTGATCTGGCCATTCGGTCCGCCATCTTGGATTTTGGGCTGATGACGTCATCAAATTAGCATAATTTATGCATTTATAATTATGAAAGATATGCTGAATAATATAAGATTTTATTTATGTAACAAAATCGCAGTAATATGGCAAATAAATGTGAAAAATACATAGTTAGAGCCAAAAATAGTGATTTTTGGCAAAACTGCCTGTCAACAAACGGTTGCCATGGCAACAAGAAAAAATTGAAAATTTGTCAAACTTCGCAAAATTGTTGCCAACAATATATTAGGAAAACTCACCAAATTTGGTGGTTCTAGCGTAAGCCGTTCTGGCGTTATAGGACATCGAAGTTAGCGCGGGCCTCAAAAGCCCCCCCCCCCCCGGTCTGAATAGGGTTAATAATGTTAGTTGAGTAACGTTATCTGTGATAAAAAGGTTATAAGTAAAAGTTTATGTTTGTTTGCTTCTTTGTTCATTATTACCTTCGCCAAGAAGGTTATATTTTGGGTAGCGTTTGTTTGTATGTATGTAGAAGACCAGAATAACTCAAGAACGCCTGGATGGATTGTATTGATATTCGGTATGTGAGTAGGTCTTGGTGAGACCTAGAAACGATTAGATTTTGGGCCCCCTAGCGACCTGTTATGGTACTGCAGCAGAACTTCCTGGTTTGATATCTCAAGTTCTGAACATGCTATGGCCATGATTTTTTAGTGGTAGATAGCTCTTGATGCCGAGAGTAGGTGGTGTATGTTTGGGCCCCCTAGCAGCTTGTTTTGGAACTGCAGAGCAGGTTTAGTGTCAGACTTTAAAAGGGAATAACTCAAAAAGAGGTTAACGAATTGTTATGATTTTTGGTATGTGGATAGCTTAAGTGATGCTTCATATAATGACATATTAATTATGCAAATATTTATCTAATTTGCATAATTGATTATGAAATTTTATGAACATGCTCAGTTCCAGTATGGGACCATTGCAACATGTGACACCTGTAACTGAGAAGGAGAAGAATATTGATTGATATATATTATGCAAAATAAATACCTAATTTGCATAATTAATGAGAAAATGTTACAATTTTATTGTCGTAAATGACAGTAACTTCTTACTTGTAGCATTTGGAAGTTATGTACGGGTGAACATCGTTGAACATTAATTATGCAAATGAAGGTCTCATTTGCATAAATTATCAGAAATGCGATAAAAGCCTTCTTTTTTTAACATAGCTTGTGTACGTCTGGTGTCTGGTAGAGATGATCCACTGATACAATTTATGTAAATAAGAACCTTATTTGCATATTCAATGATAAACAATTAAAGCAGCAGTTGTAAAGAAAGGTAGGATTATTTGGCGAAGGTATGGGGTCGTGGAACTCTAGTTTAGACATAAGGTAAGAGGAAATTTATATAGATATATACATATATGTAAAACTTGTATGTATCGGTATATTTTTAGGTAATGCGCTACGTTTGCCAGAGCTGCTGGACATGGCGACCCAGGTGGCCTCAGGTATGGCGTACCTGGAGCAGAACAACTACGTCCATCGTGATCTTGCAGCCAGGAACGTTCTCTGTGGTGACAATAACATCTGCAAGGTCGCCGACTTTGGTCTGTCAAGGTAAACACTGCACTGTCAACTGTACAGCGCCACCTTTTTGTCCTGTCTGTCATTGCAGAAAAGAATCAGCAAGGTACAACATTGCCCCCTTTCTTTTCCATGGTGTGTTACAGTAGACTAAAGTACATTGTTTTTGCAGCCCTTTTAATGAAGGGACTGACTTTGTTGCTTTCTCAACTTCAGCGCCTTCATTGTATTCCTAACAGGAGATATTCTAATGATAACGTTTTATACCATCCACAGTATTTTCCATTAAAACATCAGTGACATTCGATCGGTCTTTTTATACCTTTTCCTACTTCTATAGTCTCTCTCATGATAACAACAGTAATTTCATGATTCCACGGCCACGTATATTATCTGCATGCATTTCTGATTTTGTAATTTTTTGGTAGTTGCCTGTTGCCTCATAGCTTCCAATAAAATTGGCTTTACTTGTTGTGTATTTCACTTGTTATCCCTGACGGTCATGTACCTTGTAAAACACTTACTATACAATTACTATATATTTTCCTCAATACTGACAACTTGAAACTTTCCGGTGGGATGTACATGTAACGTTATTTCACCTTTATCCGCGTGGTAACCTATATCCGTTGCTTCAAACAACTGAGGAGTTCGGTACTTAAGTCGACGGACGGTAGTTTCAAACACCAAATCCAGCAATACTCTGAAAATATTGATATTCAAAACCCCTTGTCGGTCGACGTGATATCCCTAAATAGCCTGTGTTCAAGAATAACGAATTTAGGTTACCCCGCGGATAAAGGTGAACTCACGTTACATGTATATCTTCGATTAAGCACAATTGAACTTTTCTGTACTTGTGCCTATGACATGAAGAGTTATATCGTTGAGTCGGAATCCTATGTTGTGTAGGTTAATGCGTGACGGGGAGTACAACGCCAGTGAGGGCGCCATGTTCCCCATCAAATGGACGGCGCCAGAGGCCGCCCTGTACAGCCGCTTCTCTATCAAGTCTGACGTGTGGTCCTTCGGTATCCTGCTGTATGAGCTGGTGACATATGGCCGCATGCCGTACCCGGGCATGACTAATGCAGAGGTTAGCATTGATTATTACGATTATTGCGAGATTATGCACGGTAAACCGATATCTGGAGACCACATTGGAGTACACACGATTCTGGGCGGTGTACGTTCGCCCTTTGAATTCTAGAGACTCATCTTTTAAATAGCTCATTTAGCTCATCTGACCACAGTGATGTAGACACGTCTTTTTTTGGCACGTGTGACGTCAACACTGGGTACCGTCCCCGTCCCGGCTTTTTTTATGTCTCATGATCAAGGGCATTCAACTTTGACATATTACCCACAATGCTTACACTGCGCATGCGTACCTGGAACTCTGATTCCGCTGATATGATCCTTACTCCCTCCCCCGTCCCCAGGTTCTGACTCAGGTAGAGAAGGGGTACCGGATGCCCTGCTCCCCGGGCTGCCCCGACAGTCTGTACCAGATCATGCGGGACTGCTGGAAGAAGGAGGAGTGTGAGCGGCCAACCTTCGAGTCACTGCAGTGGCGGCTGGAGGATTTCTTCGCGCTGCAGGGTAGCGACTACAGCGAGGCAGACGTCATTAAGTAAACATTGCCTCTTACACCACATCCAAATCTTCTTTGCTTCATTGGTCTGTCGTGCGTGTGTACAAAACATGAGATTGGCAGGTTGGCCTCTCACATGCACTTACATTTGTACACGACAGAGTTAACTGGAGGCATCTGTACGCCTTGATGATACTTTCTTATCAGAACAATGTTAGTACATCGAATGCATAAGTAGCAAATATAATAAAGACAAACAGTCATTTCAATACATCATTTACACCCAAGACACAAATTCCTGGTTAGGACATTTACATTCCAAAAAAAAATACATTTGGTAGTCAAAATTTGTCTTCAACTCAAATGAAATCGATGTGACATACAAATCTATTGAAAGTTAGAATAAATAGAAACACACCAGGTAATGAATCCATGTCATGTTAAAGAGCTGATTTGATTTGAAGAGATGATGATTATGTGTTGTTTGAAAGAATTAATATTTTAGCGAATACGTAAGTTGTACTGAGGCATTGTTGTCCATCCTTTTAGAGCTTGGCAATGATTAAGAATGAAACAATGAACAGATTTACTAATGGTCTGTCAAGAGACGTCGATTGCTACTTCTGGTGTTACATACTCATGAGTCATTGAAAAAAAAAAGACAGGCAAAGGCTTGCAAGCTTCATGGTTTTAGTACTTGAACATGTTTTCTCTGTTTAGCTTGCGAAGTCGTGTCCGTGAAGTCTATGTGCAATATGATATCCTTGAGATGTATGAAATATTTATTAGTAAAAAATCTTCTCGGCATTCAAGGTAAGACATTGGCTCACTAACCATACAAAAAGCTGATTTTTGTAAGATCTTCTACGTCCCAAGGGTATAAGCTGGATTATTCAGGATAGTTGTTCTAATAGTACAGAATTGATTAACCTGTTCAGGTGTAATGTTGAATAAGGATTATTTGTCCTCAAATAAGCTTACAAAAGTATAGAAATCGTCACTGTGATAGAATGTATCAACACTTTGATCGCAAAAATGTCATCGCATTTTGTCCTTGGATGTTTTATTTTTAAATTGATGCTTTCTTACCCAAGTATAGGCAGCAAACCTTTACATGTATACTAATTCTGCTGAAAATATAAATGTCTGTTGCAATTTGTGGTATTCAACCCTGAAATAACGGACATTCCGGATACCCTTGGACAATAATGTTATATTTTGAGGCACCTTTTGTTTACGTAATTCAAATTTATCATAAAGTCTAGAGGAAATATAAATTTCTGTTGTAATTTGTGTTATCCATCCCTAAAATAGCGGACATTCTAGATACCCTTGGGCAATGATGTTGTATTTTGAGGCACCTTTTGTATACTTAATTGAAATCTATCATAAAGTCTCAAGAAAATATTAAGGTCTGTTTTAATTTGTGTTATCCAACCCTGAAAAAGCGGACATTCTAGATACCCTTGGATAATAATCTTGTATTTTGAGGCACCTTTTGTATACTTAATTCAAGTGTATCATAACGTCTAAAGAAAATATAAATGTCTGTTGCACGTTGTAATCTGTGGTATCCAACCCTGATATAGCGGACATTCTAGATACCCTTCGACAATGATGTTATATCTTGAGGCAACTTTTGTATACTGAATTACAATATATCATAAAGTCTAAGGAAAATGTAAATGTCTGTTGAAATGTGTGGTATCCAACCCTGAGATAGCGGACATTCTAGATACCCTTGGACAACATAATCATTTTAAGAGTACAATCAGGGGCCTCACGTTCAAAAACGTGTTCAAAATGCAATGCACTGCAGCATAGTTCGTGTATAAGTCGCTAGGTGGCAGCATGTCACAACATTTTAATATCTTACCATTGCTGAAAGTGTGTGCTATATTTGCTTGAGTCAGTTGGCTTGTCCCTTTCGCAAAGTAACAATAAAACAAACATACTATCTTTTCATTGTTTCTGTGCAGTTTGTGTGCAGTGTATGGATATATAGCATATATATATCACACTTTCTAAAAGAACATGGCACCGTTGGACATACATGTACGTTATAGCTTGTAAAATACCAACACTATTTAACGTTCTTACAAATACACAATTGACGGCTATTAGCCCCGTTGGGCGTAGTAGGCATGGTTTAATGATTTCGGACAATAATGTTATATTTTTTAAACTTTTGTATAGTCAATTCAAATATAGGATTAAGTCTAGTGTTCTTCTCTTCGCATCAGAGTCAATGTTCAATCACCTCTTATGAACAGCCACTTTTCTCTCTAAGAATTCATTTTAACAAAGCTGTTAGTTTCGATGCATAGATTACGATTAGGTTTTTGTGGTAGTTTTGTGAAATTAAAGCGTACGTCGTTTTGTTTACTAGTTATTTGACACCTTGAATGAACAGGTTCCCCGGCATTTAATGATTGCTCTTGCCTTGTGACCTTCCACATTGTATGGTCTATTTTGTGCCTATTGTGTGTGATCATGAAATGAAAAAAAGTTTAATCGATCCTGTTCCAATGTGACAAGTTAACCCTTTATTTCCAACTATAACGTTACGTAAGAACTTTCTGTCAGAATACACTATACATTTACCAACTCAAAAGCAGGTTTGCGCAGAAGATAGTATATATTTTGAGATACACGCACACACACACACACACACACACACACACACACACACACACACACACACACACACACACACACACTCAAACAAACAAACAAACACACTAATACACACACACACACCACAAATCTGCTTATAATCAAACGACCAAATTGGGAGGTCTAATACAATTTGTCTATTAGCGAGACTTATCCTAGGGCCAACC